>NC_035435.2:7032446-7266237 GCF_002127325.2 Helianthus annuus | reverse complement strand
AGTAAGTAAGTGATGGAGGCATTAGGACTAACCGTATTTTTCTTTCTAAACCATTATTTTTCATTTTTTTTACCACCTACCCAAAATCCCCCTAGATAGCCCCTTTGAGCCTAAACCTTTCATTTCATTACCACAAAACTCTTTTTACCCACCAAAAAAAACCCTTTTTATTTTTCACCCTTTATTTTAGTAACAAGCTCGGTTTTTCGTAAACTCGCCTTTTTATGTGATGAAAAAAAAAACAATGATGAAGTTAAAAACAAACAAAAGCTATATAAAAGCTTGTTTGGAGAAATACTTCAAAATAAAAAGTCACTAAAAACAAGGTATGTCACGGAAACCGACGCTTTTTACGATTTTCGCCATTTTTTCTAACTAACCCAACCGACCACCCTTTAACCCAAGCCTAACCCTTCACCCCAAAAGTCCTCTTGATATTTACAAAGGTAAAAAGTTAAAAAGGAGGAGGATTGATTGCTTGGCAAGCCTATGGAAGGCGTAAGTTCCATGCCGCTCACGAGTGATTCACTAAAAAATATACACCTTCGGCCGAGTGTTGAGTGATCTCCCGCGAGGTATGTGAACTTGTATATAAATGGAATTTTAATAAGGCATGCTATGCCCGAATAAGTAATTTATCTTATGAAACGTTCAAAATAAATCATAACGAATAGGATTGTAAATAAATAAAAAATAAAACCTACAAGGACCTTGGATTCCCGACACTCAAGGACAAGCTAAAAAACTTTCTCTTCTACCTATTCCATTTGGGAGTGTAAGCCACATTTAAAGAGTTTTGCTTGAGGACAAGCAAAAGTTCAAGTGTGGGGGTATTTGATGTGTGTAAAATGCAACATATAAATCACATCAATTAAGGCATAAAACTAACCCTTTTTAAGTACTAATGTTGGAAAAAGAGTGTTTTTGTCTTTCTTTTGTATTTTCAGGATGAAATGAGCTCAAAATCACAAAAGAAGCAAAAAGACAACTAATTCTAGCATAAATACAAGAAAAGGAATAAAAGTAGACTGCCCGGACCCTCAACGGCACCCCCCAAGGCAAAGAAGAGAAAACAGAAGACTGAACACGCCCCGTGTCCAGCGAACACGGGGCCGTGCCCAAGAAGCAGCAGAAAAGACAAACTAGTAGAAGCTTCCATTGCCCACCACGGGGCCGTGTCCGGCGGGCACGGGGGCGTGGTGAAAGTACAGCAGGCGCATTAATTGTAATTGCGAATTACAATTAATGAAGAGAGAGAGTGTCAGACGGGCACGGGGGGCGTGTCCAGCGGACACGGGGCCGTGCCCAGCCTTCTGTTCAGCCTATAAATAGGGGTGCTTGGTTTCATTCCATCTCATCCCTTGGCACACCACCTCTCTCACACTTCATCCACCACCCACCACCACCATAACACCATCATCCACCACCATCATCCATTGTCCATCGTAGAGTGTGTGAGTCGTCTCGGGATCCAAGATTGATCGTAAGAGTTCTTGACAATCAAGGCCATGTTTGCCTAAGTCTCTTACATCACTTGGTGAAGACAAGTGTTTAGTATAATACTTTTTATTTTTAATCTTTTGCACTTTTTATTTGGTTTTGTATTAATGACTTTAATAACTAGTTACTTATGTTGAAGGTGATCTTTCCTTATCGTTTGTCCGTGGTGTCTTGGCGTTATTTTACTGTCTATATAAAATAAAAGATTTTCACCATTCATATCTCCACGGTCTATATGCAGGTATGTTGGCTACCTGGTCGGGGGTTAAGGGAACGGTTTGGTAAGGGTCTTGCCCTTGTTCAGCGTTTAGAGGTCCTGCTTGGGACCTGGGTCAAATTTAGTAGGATCTCCTTCAATGCCCATAGGTATTGGATGGCGGGGATCCAAACTCTTTGACCCCCTCATAAGTTAACTACTATTAATACTATAACCCGGCTATTTAGGACTGTATCCCTGCTGACTCAGACTACTTAGCCGAGGGTAACGTCACCGCCGAAAGCGGGGCCTACCACAATTTGCATTAATAACTTAATTCATTATCTTTCAATAATCCGACCCTTTAGGATTGTATCCTTGCTGACTCAAACTACTGGGTTGAGGGTAACGTCGCCTTCAAAAGAGGGGCCTACTACAATAACTAAGATAATCTCTTAAACAAGTGCAAAAGTGCGAAAATAATCAAAGGTTATACTAACACACGTGTCGGATCCAAGTGATTCATCTTGTCTATCTGTTTTTATATTTTATTTTATTTTTCAGCATTTAGTTAGTTTTTATTCTTTTTCTTAGTTTAAAACATTTTTCTCACTTTTTGATTTGATTAGACGTTGAGGATAAACCGGTATTAAAAGCTCTTGTGTCCTTGGACGACCTCGGTATCTTACCAACACTATACTACGTCCACGATGGGTGCACTTGCCCATATGTGTGTTTAGTGTTAGTAAATATCGTGTTTTATAAATTTAAAACTTGGCTAAAAGTGTAAAAAGGGGCTTAAATATTAATCTAAATTATAACACACTTCACGCACATCAACCACATTGTTTAAACATAATTAGATTAGTGCGGAAGCTTCAAAACTTGTGTTCGGTTCTTGATTTCCTTGCTTGATTGGCATCCGAAACGAACGAGCATTACCTAAGGTCAAAACTACATCAATTGTTAGTTTTGACAACATAATATCAAGTATATATAAGTTCTATTGCCAAACAACGAAAACAAACAAAAATTTATGCGAATTGAGCCTGTCTCGCCCCGCGACAGATCAGGTCCAGGCTTTCGCGGCCCGCGACGATTGTCGCGTGACGCGAGTGAACATGGTTTGGCGTCGCGTAGCGCGAGGGCCTCATTTTGACAGTAGGTTCGTGAATTGGAGCTGCATATTTACCCAGCAATACTATTTTCATTGTCAAACTTTAAACTAACATAACTTTTGATTTACATGTCCGTTTTAGCCGATTCTTTTTTCCTATGTGTCCGTATTAAAATTACGGATCTAACCATGCAAGTTTCACTTAACAAAACCCGGTTTATGAACGTATGGTTCACAAAATCCTTGTTCCGATTATTCGACCCATTAACTATATGTTCATATTGTTCATCATTCTATTCTTCGGCATTTTAGACATATTCACCCATTCCCCGGGCTTGTAATTCATGGCGTATCCGTTCCATTACATGGCTTCACGCTCGCATTAGAATTCCATGCTCATTTTATAACAATTCAAGCATGCTTCTTATGCAACTCTTGCATCTAGTTTCTACCGTTTGACCCGATATCACGGATTCATAAACTTAGCTTAGTAAAATCATTCTTTGGTATATCACGGATTCATAAACTTAGCTTAGTAAAATCATTCTTTGGTATATTGCTACCTAGCATTATCACAATGCATTAGAATTCCATGCTCATTTTGTAACAATTCAAGCATGCTTCTTATGCAACTCTTGCATCTAGTTTTTACCGTTTGACCCGATACCACGGATTCATAAACTTAGCTTAGTAAAATCATTCTTTGGTATATTGCTACCTAGCATTATCACAATATGAGACTTTTAAGTCTCTACACACAAGATCGATTTAAGTACATAGTTTTGACCCGTTTAGTTGTCGAGTGAAAATCCTCACTTTAATGACAAGCCAAACTATTTCTAACCGATATTTTGACCCGTTTGGGTGTCGAGTGAGCTTCGCCACTTCAATGACACACCAAATGCATATACTATACTATGACACCATTAACAAGCTAAATCCAAACATTTATACATAATATAACGGAACAAGTTACATACCTTTAGAGCCCCTTTCAAGCGCGTATCCCCTCCGGCTTGTCCACTTGACGATCCGGACTCCTTGCCTAAAAGAGTTCAATTCACAACATTTTTAGAACTCTTTTTATGCACTTTAACGCATAGTTTGTCATAACAATCAAACATGCGTTTTCATTCGATTTTTAACACTTAATTCTTCACTTAGGCATTTTGTCGAACACCTAACGGGTTTAATTTTTATATAACTAGAATCAAGTTCCTAACTTGTTATTTTCGCCGATTATAATCACACGATTCGATTCCATCATGTCAAGCATGCATACTATCATCAAAATCATCATATAGATATCAAGTAATACTACTTGTGATAGTTATCATTCTTGTGTTCATCCTATTTTGCAAAACCCACTTAACCTATGAATGGGTTATCATGAGTTTCATAATTTGGAATCTAATTTCAGCAATTTATCATCTAAAATTCACTCCTAGACTTGTTTCTATTACAAGTTCCATCTATTCATCACAAAATCAAGTTCCATTTTCGATTTCACAATTTACCAAGAATCTGAGATGAAGTTAAATGATGAAATTAAGCATACCTTATGATCCCTTCAATGAGATGATCACGAATTTGCGCTTAGAAATCGATTTGGAACAGACTAGAGCCCTCAATTTGAGCAATTTTGTGAAACTAGGTTTTGGAAGGTGAGTTGGTCGCCCTCCTATGTTCTAGATCGATCCAGACACACAATTGTGTGTTTGGATTTTAATTATTTTGTTTTTATCAAATCTAGTTTGATTTTTAACAACATTGGCCCCTTAACTATTTGTGCTTCTCTAATTTAGATGTTTTTATTCAAACTCCATGTTATTACAAGATAGTTAACTAACTAGGTTATTTCTATCCCCCTAGTTAGTTTATTCTTATTTATTTTATACTTTATAAATCTAATATAAAGTTTTATATTTGGTGTTACACCTTATTCATAACTCAACTTAATTTTTTTTAAATCGTAAACCTAAAAGAGAATATATTATTTTATTATTTCACGGTGCTTTCTTTACCAAGACAACCAAAATTCAAGTAAGTCGTATTGTTAGGATTAAGTAAATTCTTCTCCTCTTTTGAAATTATTCAAAAGCTATGGTGGGCGCCCACCATTCGTATATGATCAGTGTGTTACATATTCATGTTATTTACTATAATATGTTACTTGGTGAACAACTTTAGAAGATTAAGATACGATCAGTGTTTTACATGCTCATGTTGTTTACTATAATACAGTTATGTTCGACAAGCAAACATAGTTTGCACAACTCGTATATAAGGAGTCTAAACATTCTTTTATCTATAAATCTATGTAGAGTATTTGTACGTAAAAGTTCGTCGCATATGATTTTACATGCTAATTTATATTTAATATAAAGATTAAACCTGAAAGATCTATAGTTTAACTTTTTAACATGTGGTCTACATATATTTTGCTTTGTAATTGCTGTTTTTTGTGCGGAATGATATTTTTCTTTTAACCCAAAAAAAATTTTACATATCACTTTTGATAGATCATTAGATCTAAGTGTCGCTTAAGGAAGAGTATACATTTGCAGAATATCTTGAAAAGGTTGAATGGTTGTGTAAGTTATTTCAAAACTACAAGAAGTTCGGGTTTTGAAACGTAACGTGTTAATATGTGTTAAATGATACTTTAATATGAAAAATAATATTTAAGAATAAGGGTGTCGATGGTTTTTCTAGAAGTAGCATCTCTATCCCTAGGGATAGAGGTAAGATGTGCCTACATCTCACCCTACCTAGACCCTACCAATAACTTTGTTATTTGTGTGATTTAATGAATACGATTGATTGATTGATTGATTGATTGAATATCAAGAATTTAAGTGCGGAAGAACTATTTCAGCAACCAGTCAGTGCAATTATCAAGAATTTAGGTGAGTAAGAACTAGTTTCACAATCATGTAGCATAATTATCAAGATTATAGGTGTAGAAGAACTATTTTCACAATCATATGCGTCGTTTGGTGGTGTTTGTCACATTTTTTGTTAGGGGCTGTTTGATAATTTCTGAATAGGTAATTGTTGAATCAGTAAGATGTCTGAACCATTAAGAGTCAGTATAATGCTTAATCGTTCGGAGACAAATGTCTGACCAATTCAGATAAGAGGTCTTAACCATTCAGACTCAGTATAATGTTTAACTATTCAGAGACAAATGTATGAATCATTTAAACATCTGCTCGCGAAACAAACAGTCTGAATCGTAAAGTGTTGAACTAGTAAATGTGATCTGAACCATTTTGAAGCTCGTTAAGAGCTAAACAAACATCCCCTTAATTGTCAAAACATGGAGTATTAAGGGATATAGGAGTTCGTACTAGATCCAGAAAAATCATATATAAGAAAATTTCTACATTAGGCTACATTAATTTGCTAGCAAGGTTAGGAGATTTTGATGGTTTAATGTTGTTGGTTGGATGAGATTTAAGTATTTTTGTTCGTTTGTCGCATTTATCTTGATAAAGCTATACATCCATAATGTGTACGAATAATGATAGCATCATATATGGACAATCAGGTAGGTCGTATGTTGGTCCCGAAATTGATTGGCATTTAACACATAAGGCCCAAGATAGTTAGGCTACATGGTATCATGATGGTCTTCCCGTAGATGATAATCCGCCACCTAGGCGTCACATCATAGTACTTATGAGGATGGTTCATCCCACAAAAACAATGGAAATGGGAGGATGATTCTACCCCACCACTTTATTATTATTTTTTTAAATCTTCCACTTTTTTTTAAGTTTTTAACAATAAAATAGGAAAATACTTTCATTAATATTAAAAAAACAATACATAAACTTAAAAAAAATCCTAATAAATTAAAAAAAATATAAACTTATAAAAATCATCCACTTTGATGCTTCTTCGTGATGTCATTCTGCAATTTTATCAAAGTCGAGCGTTTCGGTTCGAGATAACTATCAACATCCATTGTTAATATTTCCCACTCCTTGAGCCGAACCTTATCATCGGACAATCGTAACTTTCTCCCGCCACGCCTAACTTTTCTCCCGCCACTCGTGACTTTTCTTCGATCGCCCGCTCCTTCGCCCTCGCGTTTTGGGCCGTGACCTCGGTGTATGTTTTAAATTGCGTCATAAACTCCTCCATCTTCGGATCAACCTTTTGCTTTTCTTTCTTTGACGCCGCCTCCTTCTTTGATTTGTCCCGGCCCGGGGGACGTTCCGCTTCCTTTACAGTGTACTCTTCTTCATCGAACTCGGCGTCATCGTTTAAATTTATGTGACATCTCGCGTCCGATCCGCCGGCGCTATAACTACAGGATTCCGATGTCCTTTGCCGCTTTGCCATCTCCACCTCGTTCGGAACTGGCGCCCATTTTTGGGCCGTTCGCATAACTTCCCACGCCCGAACGTGTGCGAACGTGGAGCCATGGTTCGTCTTGTAAACATCCAACGCCTTTTTGAACACATCCTCGTCGCTCATCCTGCTACGACGCCCACTTGAATATATTTTATTATATTCTTCCGAAAACTTGTTGACGAACCCGCTCATTTTTCGCCACTTAGAAGACACCGAGTCGACATCTCAATACGACCCTTGTTCTATTAGCTCAAGAAACTTCGCCAAAACCGATTTCCAAAACCCCTCACCCGTTTGATTGTTACCTATATTGGACAAAAATATATGTTACAAAAAATTAAAAAAATAATACTACAAAGTATATACTTAAAAAAAATGCAAGTTACTTTTACGTACCTTTAATGGGGTGTGTGTACGTGCCTATATAAGTCTTCGCTAAGGCTTCTTCCTCGAGTTGCGTCCATGGTTTCGGCTTCGGTTTGGACGGTTGGCTTTTCTGACCCGCAACTTGCTTGCCTTTTCTTCGTTTGTTTTTTGCGGTTGGGTCTCGGAAACAACTTCGACAACATCCTCGTCGGGTTCGGTTCGAATGGGTTGTGTCGGGTTCGGTTCGGGTTGAACGGGTTGGTTATTAAAAGGATTCCGCATCATCAATTGTTGTATGGCTTGACTTTGTTGCGTGTGCGCAAAAATATTCGGTGAGTTTTGGAAAGCGGCAAAAGCGTTTGAGGAAATATGACCGAATTGGTTCAGTTCCATCGTGGGATAGTATCCCGGCACCGAAAATACATTCGGGTTGTTCGGTGGGTTCGGGTTGTTGGGGTTGTTGAGGACGTTTGTGTTGTCTGTGTTGAAAGGATCCATGGTAGAATAGTATTTTATAAAAATGGAAGAATATTTATAAAAAATGAGAGAGAGAGAGAGATGAGTTGTAGTGGATGAAAAGTGTGAAAAATGGTGTAAAAAATAGGGAATATAGCCTTATAGAATAGGGTTGAATATAACCATACACTTTTTTTTTTTTTTTTTCAGATATAGTTCATCGATGAATCAATAAATAATTGCAAAACTCATTGTGAAATTAAAAAATTAAGAATAAGAACTTATTCTAAAAAGTGCATTCTCACAAATATTTGGGACACTCGATCATTATGTTTGTATCGGATCTGGATGGTCTTTAACTTCAATAATTACAATCACAGTCCTTTATTTGTAAAACTCATTATATTGTACGTCCTTTAGCACCAACTCAGTTAAAAATTCAAGTTAAGTCTGGTCATGTGCACGTAATGTGAGGGCATTTATGTCAAAAGAATAAAAAAATACCATAATAACCTCCTCACCATAAACATATGGGTTTTCCCCGATCTGAAACACCCACAAATCAAAATTCAGTTTTCAAGAATGGCAAGGGGTAGAACTGAAGAAAACCCTTATGGATTTGAACCTTCTGATCAACCACTCTGCACCCATTTAGAAACCAAGCACTAAGATTGAAGGGTTTTACGAGTGGGTGCATCAGACGAAGACGAAGCTTGAGTTTTCATTTATTAGGTAGAAGCAGATCCGAATCATCATCCCTCTATCCAGAACTACCCCTTGCCATTCTTCAGATCTGAGACTTAAAATCTGCAACTTCTTGCCATTCTTCAGATCTGCAACTTCTTGCCATTCTTCAGATCTAAGACTTTTTTTCCACATTTTATAATGTTACTAACAGTTTCTTATTATCACTGACGGTGATGTGCACTGGCGGGTTAATGGAAGGGTGGTCGTGATGTGCACTGACGGCCTTGAATGTTATTTCCTTGATCGATAGATCGCTCCAACAATCTGCAGTATATTGTACTTTGATATTGTTGATTATGGTACAGTTGGCTCCAAGATTTAATCATGATTGGTGTGCTAAGTATCTTGTGGTTTTTAGGTCTAGATATGAGGACAGTCGGGGTGGTGTTTTAGACAAACGGTGGCGGCCTGGGGTGGTGTTTACAGGCTACGGTGGTGTTTATACGTGATGGTGGACTGGTGGCCAAGGCTGTGGTGGTTTTTTTTTGTTTTGTTGCAGAGGGTGAAGGGTTTATAAGAAGGAAGAAGAAATGTTTAAAACGACATAGATACCCTCGCATGAGGTGCACATAACCATATTTAATTTGAGATTTTAACTGGAGTTAAATGCCATTTTAGTCCCTGTGGTTTGGGCAATTTTGCCAGTTTAATCCAAAGGTTTCATTTTTAACCTGTGGGTCCAAAAAGGTTTCACAGTTGTCATTTTAGTCCACTTGGTTAACTTCATCCATTTTTTCTGTTAACGAGAAGGTCAATTCGGTCATTTTGTATGTAATTTTGTTAACTAAAAGGGCAATTCAGCCATATAAAATGACCGAATTGGCCTTCTCGTTAACAGAAAAAATGGTTGAAGTTAACCCAGTGGACTAAAATGGCAACTGTGAAATCTTTTTGGACCCATAGATTAAAAATGAAACCTTTGGACTAAACTGGCAAAATGGCCCAAACCACAGGGACTAAAATGGCATTTAACTCTTTTAACTGGGTTGGTGCTAAAGGACGTACAGTGTAATGAGTTTTACAAATAAAGGACCGTGACTGTAATTATTGAAGTTAAAGGCCATCCATTGCAATCCGATACAAACATAAAGGACGAAAAGTGTAATTTACCCTATGAATTATTTTGAGTAAACTGCAATTTTACCCCCTGAGGTTAGGGGTCATTGGCACTCTTACCCCCCCCCCTAAGGAAATAATTGCAATTTTACCCCCCACTGTTCACTGTTATGTCGCAATTCTACCCCCGGCTTCAATTTTGTTGACTGGTCTGTTGACTTGGGGGTGAAATGACTATTTTACCCTTTTATTTTACCCCCCAACGTTTGCTGTTATGTCGCATGTTTACCCCCTGGAATCAAATATGTTGGCTGATCTGTTGACTTGGATAAATTACTAAAATACCCTTTCTTATAACCCCCTATAATTTATGTTTAGAAGCAAAATTACCCCCTGCAACTTCCAAAACCTTTCCCGCCACCATCCATATTCGATTCCACCACCATATAAACAGGCTTGTAACAGAATTCAAGCCACTCAGCCACCATTGACCACCTTTCGCTACTGTCCCATCTCCATGAACCTGGCTGAAGCCCATACACATCCAGAACCAGGTTCACATGTCCATTGTGTGTATGGCATCAAGTGTTGTAACAGAATTCAAAAACCACGAAGAAGTGTTGTAACAGAATTCAAAAACCATGAAGAAGTCAAACAGGTTCACTGTCAATTCAAAAACCATTAAGAACCTTCAGCATTTAACAGGTTCACTGTCAAGTCAAACAGAATTCAAACAAGTTTGTAATGTCGAAATTTAGAAATGACAAATCTTGGTGTTGAGCCATAAGCATTTGTACAAGCATGTTTGACTTTCATAAGTCAAATTGCACATACACCTATTGACCCATATGCATTTGTAGAAGCCTGTTTGACTTTCAACATACACCTATTGACCTATATGCATTGTACAAGCCTGTTGCATTTGTAGAAGCCTTGTTTGGTGAATATAAAGTTCGGAAGCATTCATGAGACTCAAGATCATGAACACCCTCTTTCACTTATGCAAGGGACTGAAAGTGATGGTGATTGCACCAAGTGCAAATGCAAATGCATCAACACCTCTGCATCAGTCAATGTGTTCTGATGTGTTCTATGACCAACATTAACAGCAAAGCAACTTAACAGCAATGGTTCTAAGTTAACAGCAGAGCAACTTAAGATTAACAGCAGAGCAACTTAACATTAACAACAGCAACTTAACATTAACAGCAGCAACTTAACAATAACAGCAGAGCAACCAAATATACAGTCAATGCTTCTGATATGCAACTTAAGAGCAGAGCAAGTTAACAGCAGCAAGTTAACAGTCTAATATAACCAACATTAACCCACATTAACAGTCAATGTGTTCTATGATCAAACATAACCTGTGTTATGATCAAGCATACCAAAAGATCCTAATATATAACCCACATTAACAGTCAACTACACTACATATTAACCCAAAACATCCTAATATATGTTAGAGTTTTACACAACCATTTCCTGCTGCGGGGGAAATTGGAAGTGTAGGAAAGGGCGGCCTCGCATTTTCACCACCACTGAGACCACAATCGATCGGATTGACCACCGAATCCTCATGTCCACTACAAACACATAAAGATGGATGTTTCAATAACCCCTTGTTTTTAACTTGTTCACACAGATCGGTTTATACCTGATAGCAGAGACCAAAAGGGGGAACGGTTGTTGTCACCGGAAACCATGTGCATCGGCGGAGGTGTGGTCGCCATTGTGGTCGCCGGAGGTGGAGGTGGAAGGATGGGGTTCTCTTCACTCATTGTTAGTTGGAAGCCGGTGGTGGAGGTGGAGGTGGAAGCCGGTGGTGGAGGTGGAAACAGGTGGTGGATCGCCGGAGGTGAAGGAGTGGATGGAAGCCGGAGGTGGATGGATCGCCGGAGGTGAAGGATCGTCGGAGGTGAAGGAGAGGATGAAAGAAGCTTAGGGGGTAAGATTGTGAGATTATGTTTAGTTTAAGGGTTTATATAATATATAAACAACTAATTAAAGTGAAATTACCTATTTGCCCTTTGACTCTCCCATGCTTTTATTGACCAGTCAACAAATTTGAGTTTAGGGGGTAATGTTGCGACATAACAGTGAACAGTGGGGGGGTAACATTGCAATTATTTCCTTAGGGGGGTAAGAGTGCCAATGACCCCTAACCTCAGGGGGTAAAATTGCAGTTTACTCAATTATTTTATTGTTCTTGTAACTAGATCGGTTAGTATGAGGTGAGATAAGGCTTTGAGACTATTATGTCATAGGTTTAATTCACACAAGGGATTTTCTCCACATTTATTAGGTTTTCTCTTGAATTGATGTGTATGGATTATTGTCTAGTGGAGATCGAGATGATTAGATGATTCTGCTAGTGACACGATAATACTCTAATGGTCTGTCAGTGATTCAAATTTGCCATTAAAAAAAGTTCCCTTAAATTGCCTACCTATTAGAGAAAAGTTCAGGGTTCAAATCATGACATAGGATGTAATTTAGTATTTATTGGTATAGTTAGGAGTAAGAGTAGAAACAATGTAACCTTTTTCATTTAAAAATAAAGTAAAATAAAACAAAAGCTTTCATTTAGGAAAGGTTGGTAATAAAGTTTTGGCTAATTGAACCAGAATCGACTATTGGACATGAGTTTCAAAACTTATCTAAGGCTAAAAGGTGTGAGGTTTATGATTGGAACATGATTCGCCATATAGAAACATAAATGGAAGGCTATATTACTCCCTCAGTTATTCATGGTAGTTGGCGTGGATTGAACCACGATTACCACGGGCCACCTTTTCCCTCTTCTTAGTTTTAACCATTTAAAAAATAAATTAAAATAATAAAGGGGATAGTGGTTTAAATAGTGCATTAGAGATGAATGACATGACGTCTATGTGAAATGTCATCGTGGTCATTAATAATCATCATCATAAATAGAGTTAAATGCCATTTTAGTCTCTGTGGTTTGGACGATTTTACCAGTTTAGTTCAAAGGTTGCATTTTTCCCCTGTGGGTCCAAAAATGTTTCACGGTTGCCATTTTAGTCATGGGTTAACTTTATCTATTATTTCTGTTAATGAGAAGGGCAATTCAGGTCATTTTATATGTAATTCTGTTAACTAGAAAGACAATTCGGCCATATAAAATGACCGAACTGTCCTTCTCGTTAATAGAAATAATTGATGAAGTTAACCTAGTGGACTAAAACGGCAACGATGAATCCTTTTGGACTCACAGACAAAAAATGAAACATTTGGACTAAACTGGAAAAATGGCTCAAACCACAGTGACTAAAATGACATTTAACTCTCATAAATATTATCAAAAATTAGATACTTCGGTGTGTTATTTTAAACTATATATATAATTTATATTAAATTATTTACAAGTTTTTTTTTGAACGACAAATTTGGATCACTGACGGACCACTGGAGTATCATCGTGCCACCAGTGGAACCACCCGATCATATCCATCTCCACTAGGCATAATGCCTATACACCAATTCAGGAGGAAACCCAATAAATATGGGAAAACCCCTTTTGTGGGAATCGAATACAAGACCTATTGGTCCCAAAGTCTTATCTCACCCTTAAGATCCCATTAGGGTATAAAGCCATGTAGAAATTATTTACAAGTTATTCAGTATTTTAATCTACACAATCAAATCCAACGGTAGATCATAACAAAGCCGCATCTATTTCATTTTTGGTAAGAATAAAGTTGCTAATCTTGTCTATTTGGTGGAGGTTGACTTCTATTTCTGGCCAATAACCGTTGCCTACCTCAATGTTTTTATAATAATTTCCTACCTAAAGGAAAGATTTCTTTCTTAATTTGTTGTGCTATACACGTAAAAGAAAAATGTAAAAAATGTTGAAGCCGGAGACCAGACGTTTAAGTGGGGGCATGTAGAAAAAATATGTGTCCTGGTCACATCTTTATTTTATTATATGCTAGTGTTGATGCAACAAATACTAGACCGATGGTAGTAGCTGGGTTGGTTAGGCAAAAGGGTTAAAGAGTTTAATTTTGCCTAACGCAGGTCGTGGGGTCTCCGCACGTTCGCAAGACGTGGAGAGAGGTTCACTAGTTAGATTTTGTTGTTTGCTCGAGATTCTTAGCTGAAGTATGTTCAGCCTCGGATGTAGGAGCAATGGCAATGTGTGTTGAAAGTGAGGAAGAGTGACTTGCATGGAACAAGTACTCAAGAGCAAAGACCAGAGATCCCAATAGAATCAGAACTGATCGGAATGTCCCAACACTAAATGAAGTGTCTTATATATAGAGAAGGTTATCGCTCAAAGAGGAAACCATTGACTAGTGAAACATGCTTGCAGTGGGGACTTACTCTTTTGGGGGTTGAAGCGTTTTGACCTACGGGTAAAAGACTACACTCTGTGCATTCGTCTTACTTTTGCGGCTAGGAGAGTTGTTGAAGTAATCAGAGACATGACTGATTACTGTACACGTGCTGCTTTATCCTAGCTCCCGGGTTTTTAACCTTTGAACCTTTTAACCTTTTAAGCATTCATGTGTTTAAGTCATTTTATTTTGGTCTTGGGTTACCTCCATTATCAGCCCCCCAAGTCAGAGGTTTTTGGGAATGAGCTCAAAGACTTCTGACTTTTACACATTTATTTGTATTGCTTAAATGCTTCAAGGCTTGAAGGCTTGAAAACGGTTGAGCTTTTTGGTTTTTGAATTTTGACAAGACAATTGATATGACTTGTGGCAGTTTTTGTGTCAGACAACAGTTTTAATTTCCTTATCTAATTATAACATATTGTTCTCATTAATTTACATTAACTTTTTAGAAGAACAATCCTTTGCATATTTCCTCTCAAGTTTTCCCCTTTTCACCATTCAGGTTAGTTCCGATTTCTTTCTTTCTAGTTATTTTCTTATATCATGGGGGCTCGTAAGGATTTAGCAAAATCATTTTCTCGATTAACTCAAGAGGAGGTAGAAAATTTCTGTATGGAATGGGGGATTGGGATGAAGTTTAAACCAGTTGCTCCGGCTTGTGATGCTTCAATCGATAAATGTCCTCCTGGTTCCATTGCTCTCTATTGTCGCCATTTTGAGTTTTCGAACCTCCGTCACCCGTTTTCGAACATTGTTTTGAATATTTTGGAGTATTATCGCATATCTTTTGGCCAGATTCACCCTCAGGGTCTGGCTAGGGTTTTACATTTTAAAGTTCCGTGCCGAGCTTCTGGGTATGATCCTACCCTTTTTTCATTCCGTCGTTTTTTTCGATTGGCCAAGAATGGTGACTGGTTTACATTCGAGACAACCCAGGTTGATACTTGCTTGATTTCATCTATGGTTTCTAGTCTTGGTGTCTGGAAAGACCGGTTTTTCTGGGTTTCTGATGAGATTATCCCTTTCAAACTTGTTTAGAGGCATCCGGATGCCATTTTAAATGAACCTGAACCTTCTGCTTCTGAGATAAACACTTGTTTTCTTGATACCCTTAGGGAATGCCCCTCGAGGCTTCATCCCTCTCCCGAGCATTTATTGGTGTTATTGGGTCTTAGTGATTTATGGGAAAAACGTGATCGAGATCCAGTGCTTATGAGAGATGGGCAGGGTATGCATTTATCTTGCTGTGTTGTTATGTTCTTGTTTTTTGCTTGCTTATACATTTCATTTTTTTTTATTTTGTAGTTATGTCTGCACTTGACTTTATCAAGAGTGATGATACTTCTGATGTTGCATTTGATGATGTTGCTGCTACTCCGGGTGAAGATGCAGTTGTTAGGGGATCCGAGCATAGGTTTGAGGGTTCCGGCTATGTGAGTGTTCCCAATGTTAAAGGTTTCACAAAGGCTCCGGGCTCCAAGGTTTCTGTTCGTCGTTCCAAACGTTACTTGAAAGGTGCCGATCAACCTTCTGGCTCAGAGGCCATTGATGTTAGTGACGATATTGAAGTATCGGCAGAACAGGATGTTGAGGTTGATGTGTCAAAGGGTAAGGAAAAAGAGTTGGTTGTTTTTGGCAAGAAGAAGAAATTGGTTAAGAATGGTAGCACTCCTACCATCCAGGGTTCGTCTGTCAACTGGGGGGGGGGGGTGAAAGTTGGAGATAGCTTCAAGGACCCAGCTGTTTGTGCTGAGGTGTTGGCCCATTTTGCTTCTCCTGGTGTCCGGAGTGCCATTTCTGAAATGGAAGCTGATCACTTTATCTCGAGACTGATGCTAAGCTCCTGCAATCTTCAGGCCCTATTGGCCGAAGGTGTTACCCGTTTTACCAAGGGTATGCAGGAGTACGAGGACGCTTCCAAGAAGAAAGACAAGATTAAAGCCTCTATGGCTGCCATGAAAAAGGAGGTTGAGGGGTTCTCCAAGAAAGAAGAAGCTTGGGCGAAGAAGGTTGGGGAGTTGACTAGAAGACATGAGATTGAGGTAAACGATCTCAAGAAAAGTTTTGAAGCTGACCGTTTGAAACTGAAGGCTGATAGGGAAGCCTTGAATGTCCAGCAGAGGGCCTTTGAAGAAGAGAAAGAGGGTTTAAAGTCTTTGGTTACCCAAGCCACTGATGATAACCAATGACTTATTGAGCAAGGTTTCCACCAAGTTGTTACCTACCTTCTTCACTCTAAGGAGTTCAATTATGCTCTTGGAGAAGTTTATACCAAACTGCTCAACTTGGGGATATATCAAGGTTTCATTGCCGGTTACAAGCTTCATGAGTCTGGTCATCCTTTGGAAAAGTCTCCCTTGTACCGTCCTGACCTGAAGCTTCTAAGGTCTTCAAGGGTTCTGTTGAGCAGATGGAGAGGCTGACCTATCTGTATGTTAATCAGGTTGCAGCTTGTTTTGGTAAGCCCCTTTCTGTCTTGCAAGAGCTAAAACCGGATGGTCTTAACGAAAAAGTTTGTGTTAAAGTGCTCGGTTCCCTTTCAAGAAAGCGATCTTATTCAGGAGATAGTGAGGATACCTTTTCGGGAGAACCTGATGCTTCCAAGGATGCGAGTTTAGAAGGTTCAGCAGTTGGTGGTTCGAAAGCTAAGAAGTTGAAGAAGACCAAAAAGGCTAAAGGTAATGGTTCTGGGGCTTCTAAGCCTTCTGTTGATGCTTGAAAAACATTCGTAGCTTTCTTAGCACCCCAAAAAAATTTAATGGTATGTATGTTACCTTAAACAATCTTAGGTTTTACAGGAACCATTAACTTGTTTGAATGTTTGGGAGCCTTTAAGGCTCTTATCTTATGTTATTACCTTTCTACTATTTACCTTGTGTTATGATTTTTGTGTTGGTGCCTGTTTTTGTGAGGCAGCTTGGTTGGCTTCAAGCCTTCAAGGCTTCTGACTGTTTGAATGTTTGTAGCTTGAAGCCTTCAAGGCTTCCGATTACTACTTTAGTTTTATGAGTTGATGTCTTGGTTTGTATTTTTGAGATTTGGGTTGTGTGCAACTTTTTTACTTGTGTTGTTGCATTGCTTTTTGAATTATTTTTTATCTTTATTATATTGTCTTTGTTGGGTTTGTGTTGTCTTAATGTTTTTTATACCTTGAAGGGTTCGGTGCTGCAGTCACTTAGCCTTGGTATTTTTAACAAGAAGACATAGCACCTATCCTATTACTTTCCTTAGTTTGATTTTGGTTCGTAAGCCTGTTTTTGATAAATTTACTAAGGCTTAAGGAACATTTGGTGTAGGCTGTTCGGACCCGTCAATGAGACAACTTTGTTTTTGATTATAAGTCTCATGAAGTTGTATTGATTTAGGAACTCACCCCTTATATAGGTTCATTCAACCCTTGAACCTATTGAGCGATATGGCCTGGGAGCTCATCCCCTTACATGACCCTTGCCATGGAGTTTTTTTCTAGGTTCTCAACCTGATTTTAGGATAGAAAGACAAATTTGATAAAACATCTTCATTCATTCAAGAGATATTGTGTTACAAAAAGTGATCATAGGACAACTCTTGAAATACAACTTGTGAACTACAAACCAATCTTTCTTGATTTGACATGAAACCTCTTAAGGGTTTTTTCCATTCCAATGTCTTGGAAGCTTTTTACCTTCTGAGTCTGCTAGCTTATAGGATCCACCCCTATGTGCCTCAAAGATTTTATATGGCCTTTTCCTTGATTCTCTTTTTTACTAGCCTCATTGTTTCTAAGTACCAGGTCTCCTGGCTTGAAGCGTTCGTGCTTAACTCTCTTGTTGTAGTAGGCTTCCATCATTTGTTTGTATTTGGCTTATTGAATTGCAACTTGGTCTCGTGCTTCCTCTAGGAGTTGTAAGTTCAACATGGTCTCTTTGTGGTTTGCTTCGGGATCCATGTTGACCGTTCTTTGAGTTACAACTCCTACTTCAGCTGGAATCACGGCTTCAGACCCAAACACCAAGTTGTAAGGTGTTCTTTTGTGGCTTGTTTTTTCGGTTGTTCTTATGGCCCATAGAACACTTGGCAACTCTTCAAACCAATTGCTTTCATGCTTTCCCAATCTGGCTTTGATTCCTTCAACTATGTTTCGATTCATCCTTTCAACCTGACCGTTTGATTGGGGGTATGCCACTGAGCTGAAAACCTTAGCTATTCTGATTTTTTTGCACCAAACGCTGAAAAGCTTTTCAGTGAATTGCTTTCCATTATCGGTGAAAAGCACTCCCGGCAATTCATAGCGACAAATGATGTTTTCCCAAACGAAGTCAATAACTTGTTTGCCCGTGATTTTTGCAAGTGGTTTAACCTCAGGCCACTTGGTGAAGTAGTCTATGGCCACTAATAAGAACTTCACTCCACCTTTGGCTGGTGGGAATGGGCCAACGTTGTCCATTCCCGCTTATGAAATGGCCATGCTGAGGTTATTGGGACAAGGTCGTTGTTGGGGCTCTTTGGGACTGGTGCATGAATTTGGCAGGAATCACATTTTCTTAGTTGTTCAGCGGTGTCTCGGTGCATGGAGGGCCAAAAACCCAAGGCTCATTAGCTTAGCAACCACCGTTCTTGCTTCAAAATGAGCTCCGCATATCCCTTCATGAACCTCTTTGATCAAGTACTGGCTTTGCTCGGGACCAACACATCTCAGCAAGGGTGTAAGGTAACCCTTTTTGTAGAGGATTTCACCTTGTAGCACGTATTGTCTACACTTGACTTTAACCCTTTCAGCCTCTGTTTGATCAGCAGGTAACTCGCCATTTTTAAGGAATTTTTTAATTGGAAGCATCCGATTGGTGCCTTCTTTGGTGATTACGTCTTGAACTTCCAATTCTTTAATTGATGGAGTTTTAAACACTTCTACCAATACCTTTTTGGTGAGGTGGGCAAAGGTGAGAGAAGCGAGTTTACTCAAGGCATCAACTTTCTTATTTTGAGACCAGGGAATTTGCTTGATGGTACACGTTTGGAATGTGTTCATCAGTTCTTTGGATTTTTCTTTGTATCTCTTCATATTGGGCTCCTTTGCAACATAACTGTTGTTCACTTGGCTTGACACCAGCAACGAGTCTGTGAAGACTTCAAGCTTTTCAACCTTCATTTCCTTAGCCAACCTTAAGCCGGCTATAAACGCTTCATATTCAGCTTCGTTGTTGGTGGTCTGAAATTCAAATAGAAGAGCATACGTGAATTCTAACCCTTCTGGGTTGATCAGAATGAGCCCAGCCCCTGACCCTTCAACGCTTGAAGCCCTATCGGTAAAAAGCTTCCAGGCTTCAAGGTCTGAGGGTTCAGTGGCAGCTGTGTTTACTTCAGTGATTGTTTGTTTTGGGACTTCTACTATGAAATCTGCCAATACTTGGGCTTTGATGGCTTTTCTTGGAACATAGGTGATGTTGTGTTCACCTAGTTCCGCTGCCCATTTGGCTAATCGTCCTGAATTTTCTGGTTTTTCAAGCACACTCTTAATGGGTTGGTCAGTGACCACTTGTATAGGGTGTGCTTAGAGATACCTTCGAAGCCTTCTAGCCGTTTGGACTAGGGCTAGAGCAAGTTTCTCCAAAGGAGGATACTTGATTTCTGCCAGTTTTAGAGTTTTGCTGAAGAAATAAACGGGTACCTGAACTTTGTATCATTCAATGGTGAGGACCACACTTATTGCTTCTTCAGCAATCGAAAGGTATACAGAGATCAATTATCTCGTTTCTAGGGCTGCAATGTCTGGGAGTGAAGCTAGGTGTTGCTTCATCTGGTTGAAGGCTTCCTCAGCTTTTTCAGTCCACTTGAAATCCTTTTTGTCAGAGCATCCTTTGAGTGTTTTGAAGAAAGGCAATGATCTTTCAACCAATTTTGAGATGAAACGCTTTAAGGCTGCAAGCTTCCCGTTTAAGCTTTCTACCTCTTTCTTGCTTCATGGTGGCTTGGTTTCGAGAACAGCTTTGACTTTGTTTGGATTGGCCTTTATACTTTGTTTTCCCACAATATGCCCTAAGAACTTACCTTCTTCAAACCCAAACGAACATTTCTCGGGGTTGAGTTTCATGTTGACCTTCCTTAGGCTCTTGAAGGTTTCTTGGATGTCATCAAGCATTTGGTATTCTGTTTTGCTTTTGATTACCAAATCATCGAAATATGCTTCCATGTTTCTACCAATTTGACTAGCAAAAGCCTTGTCAACTAGGCGTTGGTAGGTTGCACCCGCGTTTTTGAGGCCAAAAGGCATCTTTTGGTAGCAAAAGATTCCCTTGTCCGTGTGAAAGGCAGTTTTCTCTTCATCTTCTTCCTTCATGAGTATTTGGTGGTAACCCTTGTAAGCATCCAGAAAACACTTGAAAGGGTAACCAGTGAGGGAGTTAACCTTGAGATCAATTTCTGGCAACGGGTAACAATCTTTAGGACAAGCCTTGTTCAAGTTCTTGAATTCTATGCACATTCTCCAAGAGTTATCGGGCTTTTGAACCATGACTGGGTTTGCAACCTAAGATTGATACTTGACTTCCCGGAGATCTGCAAGAAGTCTCGTGGAAGTCACACCTCCTCAAACCGATGCCAATGAGCCCTCCTTTCTCCTCCCAAGGGAGATAGAGGAATGGCTCGCCGACATATGAGGGGTCCATAACCGGAGGAAGGAGTTCTATGAAGCCACATTCAACCGAGACTACTATCTTCTCGGAAATTTTGCTAATTAAAATAACTTGTAGGCTAGGGGCTCCTTAAAAACTTCTTGTGCTTAATTATCTAACTACTAGTATTTTAGGACTATGTAATTCTCTATGGATTTAATGAAATGATGGTTTTAAGGTTTGAATAATGTTGAAATAAATAAAACACACTCATAGTGGTCAGGAATGACAAGGGAAACGAGAAACATAACCCCATGCACGAAAACAGGGCATTCGACAATAATTTCTCCATTACAGTAAGTTCAGCACGGGCCGTACCCAGCCAACACGGCCCCGTGCTGAACATCCTGCAGACAAATGCCCAGTTCAGGTAACTGGACACGGGCCGTGTTCACCGAACACGCCCCCGTGTCCAGGCTTCTGTTTCTTTTCTTTAATTATTGTTACTGGCACCTGAACACGGGGCCGTGCCCGGTCACCACGGGGCCGTGTCCAGACTGCCAGTAAACATAATTTTTTTTGTTTTTAACACCATTTTGCACATTCAATCAACCTAAAAATTTATTTTTGGGACACATTGAGGACAATGTGTAATTTAAGTGTGTGGGAGGATGCTAAAACCTTGAATTTTGCAAGTCCTAATAACAAGCCTTACACAAAACTATATTGGAACCGCTAATCACCCCAAATTTTTTTCAAAAAAAAATTGATTTTTTTTTACTTGTCCAAGTTTAAGTTGGGAATTCTAAGACTAACAAGGTTATATTTTTATGAGTTTACAACCGATAGCGTCGTGATAAAAAGAACCAACATTAGAAGATTATGAAACGGCATGACAAGCTTAGTTAAAATTCGATTATATATACTTGATCACATAAAAACCCATTCCCACAAAAGTGAGTTTTGAGCCTTTATTAAGCATACAAATATACATCTTTACGCTAAATGCTCATTTTTCGTTTCTTGTGTGAATAGCCGCTTGGTTCTTACGACTCTAGAACTTGCCACGACAATTCATTCCCGGTCCTTACCAACTTAAACCCAAGTAAGTAAATGATGGAGGCATTAGGACTAACCCTTTTTCTTTCAACACCATTATTTTTATTTTTCTTTTCACCTACCCAAAAATTCCCCCTAGTTAGCCCCTTTGAGCCTAAACCTTTTCATTTCTTAACCCAAAACCCTTTTTACCCACAAAAAAAAAAACAACCCTTTTTATTTTTACCTTTTATTTTAGTAACAAGCTCGGTCTTCGTGTGACAATATATATATATATATATATATATATATATATATATATATATATATATATATTTTATAATGAAGTTAGAAATAAACAAACAAAGCTCCTCAAACAAAAGCTTGTTTGAATAAATACTTCATTGAAAATAAAAAGTCACAAAAACAAAATTTTTACGAAAACCGATGCTTTTTACGACTTTCACCCTTTTCTACTAACCACTAACCCAACCACCCACCTTTAGCCCAAGCCTAACCCTTCACCCAAAAAGTCCTCTTGATATTTTACAAAGGTATAAAGTTAAAAAGGAGGAGGATTGATTGCTTCGCAAGCTTATGGTAGGAATAAGTTCCATGCCGCTCTCGAGTGATTCACTAAGAATACACCTTCGGCCGAGTGTGAGTGATTTCTCCCGTGAGGTATGTGAACTTGTATATAAATGGAATTTTAGAAAGGTATGTTATGCCTTAATAAATAATTTACCTTATGAAAAGTTTTAATAAATCATGACGAATAGGATTGTAAATAAGTAAAAATAAAACCTAAACAATCTTGGAAAATCCCGACACTCTATGACAAACCCAAAACCTTCTCTTCTACCCATTCCATTTGGTAGTGTAAGCCACATATTAAAGAGTTTTGTTTGAGGACAAGCAAAAATTCAAGTGTGGGGATATTTGACGTGTGTAAAATGCAACATATAAATTACATCAAATGAGGCATAAAACTAACCCTTTTTAAGTACTAATGTTGGAAAAAGTGTGTTTTTGTCTTCCTTTTGTATTTTCAGGATTAAATGAGCTCAAATTAACAAAAGAAGCAAAAAGACAGCTAAATCTAACATAAATACAAGAAAAGGAACAAAAGTGGACTGCCCGACCCCTCGACAGCATCCTCCCAAGCAAAACAAGGAAGACAGAAGGCTGAACACGCCCCGTGCTCAGCGAGCACGGGGCCGTGCCCAAGAAGCAGCAGAAAAGACAAACCTGTAGAAGTTTCTATTGCTTACCACGGGGCCGTGCCCAGTGAACACGGGGGCGTGCCCAAAGTACTGCAGGCGCATTAATTGTAATTGCGAATTACAATTAATGAAGAGAGATAGTGTCAGACAGGCACGGGGCCGTGCCCAGCGGATACGGGGCCGTGCCCAGGCGTCTGTTCAGCCTATAAATAGGAGTGCTTGGATTCATTGCAACTCATCCCTTGGCACATCACCTCTCTCACACTTCATCCACCACCCACCACCATCACAACACCATCATCCACCACCATCATCCATTGTCCATCATAGAGCGTGTGAGTCGTCTCGGGATCCAAGATTGATCGTAAGAGTTCTTGACAATCAAGGCCATGTTTGCCTAAGTCTCTTACATCACTTGGTGAAGACAAGTGTTTAGTATAATACTTTTTATTTTTAATCTTTTGCACTTCTTAATTGGTTTTGTATTAATGACTTTAATAACTAGTTGATTATGTTGAAGGTGATTCTTCCTTATCGTTTGTCTGTGGTGTCTTGGCATTATTTTACTGTCTATATAAAATAAAATATTTTCACCATTCATATCTCCACGGTCTATATGGAGGTATGTTGGCTACCTGGTCGGGGGTTAAGGAAACGGTTTGGTAAGGGTCTTGCCCTTGTTCAGCGTTTAGAGGTCCTGCAAGGGACCTGGGTCAAATTTAGGAGGACCTCCTTCAATACCCAAAGGTATTGGATGGCGGGGGTCCAAACTCTTTGATCCCCTCATAAGTTAACTACTATTAATACTATAACCCGGCTATTTAGGACTGTATCCCTGCTGACTCAGACTACTTAGTCGAGGGTAACGTCACCTCCAAAAGAGGGGCCTACCATAATTTGCATTAATAACTTAATTAATTATCTTTCAATAATCCGACCCTTTAGGATTGTATCCTTGCTGACTCAAACTACTGGGTTGAGGGTAACGTCGCCTTCAAAAGAGGGGCCTACTACAATAACTAAGATAATCTCTTAAACAAGTGCAAAAGTGCGAAAATAATCAAAGGTTATAGTAACACACGAGTCGGATCCAAGTGATTCATCTTGTCTATCTGTTTTTATTTTTATTTTATTTTTCAGCATGTAGTTAGTTTTATTTTCTTAGTTTAAAAATCTTTTTCTAACATTTGATTTGATTAGACGTTGAGGATAAACAGGTACTAAAAGCTCTTGTGTCCTTGGACGACCTCGGTATCTTACCAACACTATACTACGTCCACGATGGGTGCACTTGCCCGTATGTGTGTTTAGTGTTAGTAAATATCGTGTTTTATAAATTTAAAACTTGGCTAAAAAGTGTAAAAAGGGCTTAAAATATATATCTAAAATATATTACACTATACACGCATCAAATGCACACTGCCCCAGCCTTCCTATGATCACATCATAGTTTGAAGGTATATTGATGACCACAAAAGTGAGGGGTTGGATTCTTTCCATTTTGCCTTCGCTGAAACGAACATTAAGGGTTAGTTTCCCTAAAGTCTTGAGGGGTATGTCGGCAATACCTTTTATGGAGGTTCCTGAGGGTTGAAGCTTTGAACGTTCCTTATTGCTTAAAC
Organism: Helianthus annuus; assembly: GCF_002127325.2. NCBI lineage: Eukaryota > Viridiplantae > Streptophyta > Magnoliopsida > Asterales > Asteraceae > Helianthus > Helianthus annuus. The sequence goes on along the minus strand of NC_035435.2, from coordinate 7,241,594 downwards.
AGTTGAAGAACTTCTCAAACATGATTTCAGTGGCTGCACCAGTGTCTATGTATGCTCTGCTTGTTTGTAGTGTACCCACGGTTGCTTCAACCACAAAGGGGTTTGAGAGTGGGTTCTTTTCTGTTGGAGGGAAACAAACACACTGAAGCTCCCAAGCTTCCAACCGCTGCCGTTTGTGAGGAACATTTCCATCAAAATCCACCATGTTAACTTCCTTGCCTTTTCCTTCGGCCATCTTGTCCCTTAGTCCCTTTACTAAGTGGACAAGCTCCCCGGATTTGACGGCTTCTTTAATCCTCTTTTTGAGTTGAAAGCAATCGTTAGTATGGTGTCCCTTCTCTTCATGAAATTCACAAAATTGGGTGGAATTTTCATTCTTCTTGCTTTCAGGGAGAGGCCTGGGAGGTCGGAAGCTTTACTTCACTTCCTCTGTGGCAAGAATCTCTTGAGGGGTCTTGGTAAGGGGTGTAAAGTTCATGCCCTTCTCCCTGCTTGGAGGGTTTCGGCTTTCAGACCTTTGTTGCTCTGAACCCCTTTGGCGTCTGTCATAGGAGTGAAAGTTCCCCCTTTTCCTAGCTGGACTGTTACCACGCCAACTAGATCCCCTTTTTCTTTGTTCTTTTATGTCTACAGCCTCCTCTCCTCTGATGTGGGCTTCGACCCTTTCGAGAGCTTCTTCCAAGGTTTTTGGCAGGGACTTGTTGAAATCCCTGGTAAGGTACTTGGAGGTAATTGCATTCATGAAACCGGCTACTCTCATCTTTTCATCTGCCCCCACAAACATTAGACCTTCCTTTTTATACCTTTCTATGAACACTCGAAGGCTCTCGTTATCCCTTTGTTTTATCTGGAAGATTACTGTAGCATCCTGAACGTATCGCCTTTGCTGGGAGAAGTTGGCCAGGAACGCCTTGCTAAGGTCATCGAAGCTTCGAACGCTTCGGGTAGGTAAATCATTGAACCAGATTCTGGCTGACCCGACAAGGGTTTGCATGAACATGAGACAACATTCAACATTTGACCATTTCTCAATCCTAGTAGCACCAGTAAAGATCTAAAGATGATCTTCTGGATCCTCTGTCCCATCATATGTCTTGATATGGGATGGCATTTTGATCTTCGTTTGGAAATCATAATCAGCGATTTGCTGAGAGAAGCATGACAAATTGATTGGTTTATATGGTTTGACCAAATCTTCTTCCACTCTTGCACCTGTATTGTTGTTGTTATTGTTGTTCCCTTGGGTGGCCAACACTTAATTAATAAAGTGTTGCCACGGGAAGCTTGCGATCATCTGGGGCATAAGGTTGAAGCCTTGAAGGCTTCCAGGTGCAACTGGTCAGTTTACTCCCAGTGGAGCGCTCATAACGGCACTCCATGCCAAGGGAAGCACAAACAAAGCTTGCTCCCATGTAGTTGTAGCTGAGGGTGGAAGGCTTGCTACTGGAGATTGTAGAAGCTGGTCCAAAGTAAGCTCGTGCCCCAAGGGAGCACCGGATGCAATTGGTTGGGAAGAAAAGAGAGGAAAAGAAGTTGAATCTGACCTCGTGTACAAATATGGGTTAGGATTTGGAGGAGGATTACTAGGACCAGCCTCATTCCTGGACACAGCTGGTTGTGAGCTTGCAAAAGGAATAGTGGGTGGTCCAGGAGAAAGTGACGACTCTGGTTCGTTATAGTCCAAACGGATACTCACCCCTTTGTCTCGTTCCCTACTCACATATTGGTTAAGAAGGGATCTTAACTCGAGAAAGTTGTTGGCAACCCCTTCGGGAATAAGATCAACACGTGAGGGGGTGTTGGAGGCACCAACGTTGGGAGAAGGTACTCCGGAACGAGATGGTGTCGGTGTTTGGAAAGTGAGGAACTCGGGATAGGTTGCTCCAGTTGGAGTGCTTCCCAGTGTTGAGATGTAAGTTGGTATAGCCACAGGGGTTTGACTAGTGTTTGGGGTAGAGGTACGAGAGACTTGGTTAACCTCCCCCGGAGACTCACCTTCCGACATGCTGATTCTTGAACAGAAATGGAGCTACACTACTAGGTCTTTTTGAAGAAAATTAGTGGCGTAGCCCCACGGTGGGCGCCAACTTGTTGATGCAACAAATACTAGACCGATGGTAGTAGCTGGGCTGGTTAGGCAAAACGGTTGAAGGGTTTAATTTTGCCTAACGCATGTCGTGGGGTCCCCCCACGTTTGCAAGACGTGGAGAGAGGTTCACTAGTTAGATTTTGTTGTTTGCTCGAGATTCTCAGCTGAAGTATGTTCAGCCTCGGATGTAGGAGCAATGGCAATGTGTGTGTTGAAAGTGAGGAAGAGTGACTTGCATGGAACAAGTACTCAAGAGCAAAGACTAGAGATCCCAATGGAATCAGAGCTGATCGGAATGTCTCCAGCACTAAATGAAGTGTCCTATATATAGAGAAGGTCATCGCTCAAAGAGGAAACCATTGACTAGTGAAACATGCTTGCAGTGGGGGACTTACCCTTTTAGGGGTTGAAGCGTTTTGACCTACGGGTAAAAGACTACACTCTGTGCATTCGTCTTACTTTTGTGGCTAGGAGAGTTATTGAAGTAATCAGAGACATAACTGATTACTGTACACGTGCTGCTTTATCCTAGCTCCCGGGTTTTTAACCTTTGAATCTTTTAAGCGTTCATGTGTTTAAGTCATTTTATTTTGGTCTTGGGCTACCCCCGTCATCAGCTATTAACAGGGTTGCTATGTATAAGATTTTATTAGAAGGGTGCCCACACGATGAGAATAGGAAACACTGACATTGATAGTGTGCATTGTTTGGTTGGTTTGGTTATTATCCTTAATCGGAACCTAAGTTATCAGTTAGATATGTAGCTCCAAAGTTATCACACCATAGTGTAGGAACTGAGCGGGTAGGAACCTAAAGCCCACACATAAGTTTTGAAGCTAGTTGAGTTGAGCAACGGTGTCAACCAAGATTTTGTATTCAGACTCAGTAGATGAACGAGATACAGTCTTCTGCTTCCGAGCGGACCAGATTCCAGGTAAGGACCGAGATAAATGGCACATCCCTCGGTAGATCAGCAGTCATCCAAGGCAACCAGCCTAGTCTGCATCAGAAAATTCATTCAGAACCTTGGGCTTAATAGTAGAGTCACTATAAGCATGTAAAACTATTGTTGATTCATGTTTAATCATGATAACATAAGCAGTTGTGCCCTGTAAGTATCGCAGGATCCATTTCATTGCAGACCTGTATTTTTCAGTTGGAGATTGCATAAATTGGCAGACCTTGTTGACTATAAAAATAAGATCAGAGCAAAAGGTGATAACATATTGAAGGGCACCCACTAGTTGTCGATATTTCACTTTTATATTTTTCGATGATTAGAACTATATTGTATCTGAAAGATGATTAAATAAAGAAATTTGCCAAATGTCAAGTATCTGCGAGAAAGAATGTTGAACGACTATTTTGGGTTCTTTAACAAAAAATGGCACATTATGGCAAACCCAACATGAGCATTTGCACCCAAAAAATTAAGATACTGTATGTATGCTTGTATCTTGTTGCATAACATGATTATCGAAGATGAAGGTAACGTCAAATGCGAATACGTTGAAAACGACATTGATGAGCTATCGCCATATGCGAATACGTTGAAAACGACATTGATGAGCTAACGTCATATGTGAATACGTTGAAAACGAAACTGATGAGAATGTTGTACTGGTTGATGAAGGTCAGGAAGAATCTAATATGTGGGCGTTATACAATAAGACTACGCATAACAACCTTCGTACGAATTTGATAGAACATATTTGGCAATTCAGTCGGATCAACAATGGCAATTAGCTTTCTTTGTATTTTTTTAATTAAGTAGTTTAAGTATTTTTAATATGTTTTATTAGAATTCCCTTCTTTTATAATTATGTAGTTTTTTTATTTTAGTTATTAAATAAAACTAGTTATTTTCATCCTGCGCGTTGTGGCGGGACCCAATGACTACAAAAGGCGTGTCAGCAACGGCAAACAGATACCGAATATCAAAACATAAATAAAATGACGTGGTAAGGATAGTCACTCCGTCATAATAAAACGATTTTAAATAACCTAAAATATAATAATATGACCCACACGTCCTACACGTTGGAAATTCGGTTGTTTTCAGTTCAGTTATTACGGTGCTAACATGTTAAAATATGGATGAGCTCGGTACCGGTAATGGCAGCGAAAGTACCGATCCGGAAAATCATCGAAATTAGGTACCGGCACCGAAAATGCTCGGTACAATACGGTATGGTATTTGAAGGTAAAAATCAATAAATACAGGTATGGTGCTAGACCGGTGTCGAACCGAAAGTAACGATTTTGAAAACGCCAAAAGGTGGGTACCAAATTGGTAACGAAAATGATTTGGTATAGTAAATTTGGTACCGATACCTATACCCGATACCATTTGCTCATCTCTTAATGATGTTACTATTCATTCCATTCTAAAATTAATTTAAATAAATAAATTACTTGCATTGTTGCGTTACTACAGGATTTGATGAGCTCGTTACCAATCGGTACCGAAAATACCGTTACCGAAATCCCCAAAAGTGGGTACCGGTACCCAATATACCTAGTATGGTACGGTTCGGTACCGGTCGGTACTGGTACGTCACCGGTATTTGAGGGTAAAAACCGGTGAATAACTGTGCAGAATCGGTACCGAAAATACACCGGTTTGGTAAATTTGAGACCGGTACCTATACTCGATACCATTTGCTCATCTCTTAATGATGTTGCTATTCATTACATTCTAATTTTAATTTAAATAAATAAATAAATAAATACTAAATCACTGTTCATTCCGTTTGTTTTTTATCATATATATGAATATGAATTATTTAGTTTTATATGTTGTTTATCCATAAAATGAATTTTAGATTAAAAAAATCATAAAATAGGAATTGGATGGGAGGATCATCACCACCGTATAGGGTGGTGATAGAGGTTGGTTGTGAAAGATAGAGTGATGTGATGACACGAATGGTGATGATGGTGATTCAGACTATCATCATAGCTTATAGCCTAAGGGTGTACGGGGCGCCACTCGGGGAGGTGTTCGGTGACCCTAGTCACCGATCGGGAACACCGCCGCCATCAAAGCGGGGACCCGAATCGGTGATAGGGATCGGTGTGGAGTCACCGCTTGTTTTGGCACAATTTTCGACAATGTACCGTTGAACAACGGTCAATTTTATAAAAAAAAAAATCAACCTTTTTAAACAATATAAATTTAAACCAACCTAAATCAATTTTTTTACCACACTCACCACTCTCAAACTCACACCAACACTCTCAAACTCATAAATCTTTCAAATACAAAATGGATTCCAAGCTTCCGTTTCTTTCTACCCTACCCGACTTTCCCGACGATGGAGATGCATCGTCAAGCGATACTAGCTTAATTTTCTTCCAAAATCTCATCCAACAAGCGGAGCTACTAGACACGGCATCGTCTAGTAAAAAAAAGTTGTCCGTCGAGATCGTGAGGGAGGCCATGAGACACTCATGGCCGATTATTTTGATGAAAATCCAAAATTTAATGACGATACTTTTCGTCACAGATTTCGTATGTCCAAGTCTTTGTTCCTAAAAATTGTTAGTGACGTGGAAGCGTATGACGAGTGGTTTAAAGAAGGATTAGACGGGATTTGTGGATTTGGCATGCTTTTTGTGGCCCGGCGATCATCAATACCTGACGGTTATGTTAGAAGCGGTGGCGTCTCAAGATTTGTGGATTTGGCATGCTTTTTGTGGCCCGGCGGGTTCAGAAAACGACATCAACGTGCTGCAACAATCTCCATTATTTCTTGCTCAACGAAACGGAACGGCGCCAGATTGTCCATTTCAAGTGAACAACCAGTTATACAAACGCGGGTATTATCTTACTGATGGGATCTACCCTACCTGGTCCGTGTTTGTGAAGTCTTTTCCATATCCTCACGACCCGAATGAAAAAAAGTTCAAGAGGCAACACGAGGCCGCAAGAAAAGACGTGAAACGGGCGTTTGGTGTGTTAAAGGCGAAGTGGGGAATACTAAATCGTCCTATGCGTTTGAAAACGGTGAGAAAGATAAGGTCCATCGTGTATACGTGCCTTATTTTACACAACATGATTATAAAAGACGACGGAAGGGCGATAGCACCGGTACATATTCAAGATCCTCCAGCCGAACCCGTCTTCGATGATACAACTTATACGGAACTCATTGACGAAGACACGCATTGGAGACTAAAACACGATCTCGTTGAGCATCTCGGAAGTTTAGATCTGCCTCACCTTGAAGTTGATTCGGACGACGAGTAGTTTGTTTTTATATTTTCCTAGTTTGAATGTAATTTTTATTTTTCTAGTTTGAATGTATTTTTTTTAATTTAATGAAATGTCTTTTATTTAATTTTTATTTTTATTAATATTTTTTTAATTTATAAACATGCATAATTTTACAAAAAAAAAAAAACCCAAATTATAGATATTAAACACATTTAATATATTTAATTGGAAAGTGATCATGAATAACTTATTTTTTATTTTCATATATCAGGGATATTAAACCAATAAAGCTAGATGTTCTTGTGGATAAAGTTGTTTTTTTTTTGAAAGGCTTGTGGATAAAGTTGTTACAACATTGAGGATACATGTTAGCATTTTTAATGCTTATTTTTTTCCTGTTGGCATAACAAAAAAATTGCTACTACAAAGATTTAAACCTGAGTGCATCCATCCACAAAAACAATAAACCTTTAACCAGTAGAACTAACATCATAAGTTGTTTCAAATATGAATTTTGTTTTATTTAACCAGCAAGGAGGTAATTCTTCTATTATGCTTTTTTGAGTCCATATATTTTCTTAAAGTTTTTTTTCTTTTCTAATTCAAATATAAATTTTGTTTTGGACGTTATTTTTAAAAACTTAGGTTCCTATTTAAAAAGGGTAACGGAACAACTTGTTGTCCGTTTACCATCTATCTCGATGTAAATAAGACGTTTAATACAGTCAACATTTTGGAAATTATTGATTATGAAATTCAAACTAAATGTATTTTTATATAATTAATGATACTCTTTTAACATTAATAAATGTTTTGCTATTATAATATCGTTTGTATTGTCATTCTAATCGAGCAATGTTGATAACGGTGTCGGCTCTATCCAAATTGATAGCAATATTCGTTTTTAATGTTTTAGATTGATGTAACGTATCCACATATTTTTTGGGTATATGATGACATTTTCGTTTACATATTTTCAGCTGATAACAGCCGAGTTCCTGTCGAATAACGCAGGTTCATTTTACTATTCACCTTTAAATAGGGATGAGCTCGGTACCGTACCGATACCCAAAGTGCTCGGTACGGTATAATCCGATACTGATATAGTACCATATTCGAAGCTAATTCAACCCAAAATACCGATACTATACCGTACTAAACCGCAATCAATTAGAAAAAAAGCAAAAAGTGGGTACGGAAAATGGTTCGATACGACATGTTTGGTACCGACACATTCAGAATAGTAACCTTTTTCTTCTTTTGTAGTCGAGTTTTATTTTTAAGGCATAACTAGTATTTTAACCGCCGCGCGTTGAGGCGTCGATGCCATGCAGTTATGTGTGACAGGTCGAAACGTACACTAACTCGAAACAAAATTTACATCGACACATAGTTAGTGTAGACTAATCGAAAACATACATATTTTAGTTCCTAATATAAATAAACAATCATCAATCACAACCAATGCAGGAGTCCAAATCCACTTAGGTAGTTATAGACTTATAGTAAGACATGTCCAGACTCCTACAGATGCACACCAATGTTCAGCATTTACATTTTTTTGTGTTTACATTCTTTTCAATGTGAAATACCGCGTGACAAAATCAAGCGGACTAAAATGAAAATGTCACCCATTTTAACAGAATATCCTTGCATATGATGTTATTCGTCTTATGAATAAGTCAAATTAACAAGAGTCAAAAAATGTCAAACAAAAATCAAGCTCTAATCATACAAAACGCCAAAGAACCGTTTGGATAACGAAAAATAAAAAAAAAAGATAAAGAAAACCTCAAAACCTAACGAACATAACGGCAAAAGTATTTACACCCAAAGCAACCATCCTTTATAAAGCTTAACATTTTGTTAATTGAGTCCTCAGCTAACTTCAATGGCTTTATCTGAATCATTCAGAAAGAAATTAATCCATTGAAGAAAAGCCAAGTTTTTATTGGGAAAAGAAGCAGGAACTCATAGAGTTGGTGGGAGGTAAGTAGGACTGGCAAATCGTGTCTTAGCAGGTTTAACAGGTATCTGATAATACGAACAACAAAAAATTTAAATATGAATACGACTCGTTTAACTACTTTATATCCAATGTATATAAGACAGATGTATATTTTATGCACCTAGAAGGAGAAATAAGGGATCCTAACTTTCAAATTTTGATTATTTTTAAAAACGTAAAAAATCACATGGTGTATTTTTCTGTTATCGTGTCTTAGCAGGTTACCTACAGGTTACCTATTGCCAGCCCTAGAGGTAAGGTGTACAACCTATGTATGATATTGCTTGTATTTATGCTTTCCCCCCTCTAAACATGTGTCAAACAAATGAAAGAAAAGTTAATGTACAAAGCTATGAAGACAATGTACAACATCCAGATGCAAAATACACCTTTACAGCTTACAGTACAGCACCCCAAAGCCTTACAATGTTATAAATTAATAGTATATAAATAAACTTCGGGTTTTTTTTTTTGCTTTTGCAACAAAATTGTTTTTAAAATTTTGCCACAAAAGTTAAATAGGTTTAGTTTTTTTTTATTAAGGTTTAGGGTATTGGTATTATCGAAACTCATATCGATATTCGTTTTTATGGTTAGAATTTATGGTATTGGTACTATCGGAACCGATATCGATACTCACTTTTCTAGTTTTTGATGAGTCGAGCCGATAACGACCAAAGTTAGCCACATAGCACGGGAGAAAATAACCTACATCCCGTCGCATACGCGAGGGAAAAAACTAGTTAGAAAATGAAATTCTAACTCCCATTTTATTGAATTCCACAAAAATAAATAAATATGTATAATTTTTATTCGAATTTCGAATTGAATCGAATTTGAAATTATAAAATCGTATTCGAATTACTTGACTCGAATTGAATCGAATTCGAATTCTTGATAATCGAATCGAATTTCGAATTTTTCGAATTCGAAATGAATCCTGAACACCATACACCTTATCGACGTTCACGAACGCAATCGAACGAACGAGATCTCTGTTCATGTTCATTCATTAACTAATTGAACAAAATTTGTTGTTCATGTTCGTTCATTTATTAAACGAAGGAACATAAACGAACTTCCTGCCAAACGGTTCACGAACTGTTCGCCGAACGTTCGGTTCGTTTAAGGCCCTAAAATTAACACACCATAAGTTTAAATTTTGAAAATGTTTGAAAAAAATATATAACCAAGTATACTTTTTAAGTATTGGTTTGTTTCTACCATTTACAAATTCGAACTTATATTAGAGTAAATTACAAGTTTTATCATTTATGTTTGTCCCAAATTTCAGACGCTATCCTTTACCTTTAATATGTACTTAATGTTTGAAAATATTGCACCATTATGTCCTTTAGGGCAAACCCAGTTATAATTTTCAGTTAACTTATGTCATGTGCACTGCACATGAGGGTAGTGTAACGCCTTAGTCCCTAGACTTTTAGCTATTGTCAGTTTTAATCCCTGTACTATGTGCTACTTGACACTTTGATGCTGGTGATGCTTGAATCTTGAAACTTTGTGAGTCTATTATGCTATGACACTTGATTCTTAATACTAGACTCTTGACGCTTGAATCTTGATTCTTGATGTTTAATACTATGATTCTTGAGACTTAATGCTATGATTCTAGATTCTTGATTCTTGATACTTGATAATTAGAAACTATGATTCTTGATACTTGGAAGCTAGATTCTTGACTCTTGATACTTTGGTGTTTGACTCTTGAGACTGGAGACTTGTCACTGACGGAAACTATGAAACTTGGAAACTTTTGTGTTAATAATGTAATCTAGTTATGTGATACTATTACCCAATAATACGCAACGTAACACTTAATCTAACTCGCAAAACAAACCAAAGACGGGAACGCGGAAAGGATGGGATTGACCGAATGGCAATCCGATCGGATGACCATCCGATAGGAGGGCCATTCGATCGAAGTGCCATCCGATCCGTGCCACACCGCCTTTCACTCCCTCTCTGACACTATAAATAGGCCTGTCACATCATTCTCACTGATGTGACAGTCCCCTTCGAACCAGACGCACGCACTCCCTCTTTTCTTCCATTTCTCAGCGATTTCGATACGTTTTACACTAGATTCTTGCACATCTTTGATCTATGCACTGTTCTTTACGTGATTCTCCTTTGAAATCACACTTTTCACCGTGAAATCTCTAAGATTTGAGCTCTTGAGGGTGATGTCATCATGGCGGGTTGTACCAAACTGTTGTGTGATGTCATTCTAGTTAAGATCTAGCTCAGATCTAAGGAATTTCATGCGTTTTACACATAATCACCACTAAATTTAGACTTTTTAGCTAAAAAACCTATGTTTACCTTCATCATTTCTTAAAACTTTTACTTAAAACGGTGGGATCCAGACCTAAACGGACTGTAGACTTGATGATTAGTCTGGAGTCGGCTTGGAGATGGATTGTTGCCAAAGAAGATGACCGGAGTACGGGTCCCGACATAAGCACTGTCATGGACAGACACCTGAACGGACTGGGTGATTCCCATCCGATCAGAACAGATGTGCATTGATGTGTTTACCATCGCCCCAATACGTACCATGTCGTCGCCGTTAAAATCAAAACTTGGAAACTTTACGAGGTTGCAAAAGGAACAAGTCCTGTCAATCGAATGGCAATCCGATCGGACTGCCGTCCGATCGAACAACCATTCGATCAAAGGAACATGTGCTTTACAACCTTCTATACTTAATCTATTTTTGAGTCTGAAACTTTGAAACTTTGAAACCTTGGGAACCTCCATGATCGAATGGCAATCCGATCGGACTGCCGTCCAATCGAATGACCATCTGATCGAAGTAACCTGCTTTGAATATTTGGCAAAACATTTTGGAAACTTAACACTTGGATCGAATGACCATTCGATCGAATGGCCATCCGTACACATGACCATCCGATCGGATGGCAATCCGTCCCCAGTCACTTAAGTCATCTCAATCGGATGGCAATCCGATCGGACTGCCGTCCGATCAAACAACCATCTGATACAGTGACTGATCCGACACTTTGTGCAATCTCGTTATTCTGTCCGACACTTATCTGTTGTAATCTAAATCAGGCTAACTCTAAAGAGCTCCCTTTGATCCAATAACAGTTAATCTGTTAAGCAATCACTGTGAGTATACTCGATCCCTTTTTGTTTTAAACTTTGGGATGCAACATGTATTCTATTAAACTATGATACTTGAAACTTTTGGAATCTAAACTCTATCCTATGTGTATGTGAAACTTGTGATTCTTGATTCTTTATGCTATGTGAACGTTTAATCCAGAGTGTGTAGTTTCGAGTGCTATAGGAAGATGCACCCCCCATTATTCTCGGGGGTACTGCGAACACTAGCATGGCTGAAACTATTTTATCATTTACATTATGGATATGAGTCTTTTAATCTATATGCTATATACTCAAACTTGCATACTCGCTGGTACATTTTTATACTGACTTTATTTTAATACATGTTGCAGGCTGACAAGATGCTAGGATTCTTGAAACAAGCTAGGATGCTGCTTAGGAACACATCGTAGCTAAACTAGAAATTTTGAAACTTTGAAACTATTTTTGATGATTTGTATTCGAGACTTGTGTTTGGATGTGGATGTTATTAGACAATTGTTCTGAAATCAATTAATTACTATTGAAACTATTAGTGCTATGGAATCTCATGAGCAATCTGAACGCTTAGTGCCGCACCCCGATGTTTCCGCCATCGGTTGGGGTGTGACAGGTAGAACGGTCATTTCACCTCTCCACTTGTCTTTCCCCCCTTTTAATACCCCAATTTACTTCATCTTCAACCTTATTAACAATTATACGGAAGCACTGATCTAGCAGAATTAAGCGATATCCCACGCCTAGCAGATGGTCCTCCGCAAATCAACCCTACTTCCAAAACCCTACCTTTCTCTCTTATCTTCTCACTCTCTCCCTCCACTTTCCGATCATCAACAGCCACCGCTTCACTGCGCACAATTTCTACTCCATGAAACACACTTCTTCTCCAATTCTTCCGGTTCATAGCTACACTCGCCGGAAACACCACATCGGAAGTCTGAATTCTGGGATTGGTGGAGGAATCAAGCCGGAGTTTGGTTGAGAGAGAAGAACAAGCAACCATTTTTAGATTGAGAGATTAAAGTCAGTGTAGAGTGAGGTGTATTTAAATGGCTATTCCGGCCGGCCGAAGGAAATAAAGAAAGTGTTGATGCATGAAATGTCTGTTGACTACGTCTACATGAAGTCTGGGGTCAAGTAGGTCAACAGAGGGTCTAGATTTTCAAATATGTATGTTCATGATGTAGATTCGCTTTTATGTACAAAGTAGAAGCAGATTCGCTCATAGGGTCATATTAGGATCGCTTATAGGTACATGTTTGGGTTCGCTTATAGTACAATGTTATAGGTCCGCTTATGTGTCAGTTCGTATAAGTGAACCAGTGATGCCTATAAATAGCTGTCATTTGAGCTAATCTGTTAGTTGTTGGTGATTGTTCTCTGGAGCGAAACTCTGTCAAAATCTTGTTAGAAAGCAATAAAAGCAGTGGAATTGAAAGGACGAGCTCTTGTAACCTTGTATACTCCGTTTCCGCCTTTGTATATGAGGATGAGCTACCTTGACTGACTTTTTGGGTCAAAACAACGGTCCAACAAGTGGTATCAGAGCTCAGGACGAGGAGTTCATACTACTACAGCTTATATCTGCAGAAATCTCTTACTTCTACTCACTTTCTCTCATACGTTTTCAATTTTCAGTGGTTCCTACGGTTGAAATTGTCGGAAAATGGAATATAACGTGTAAAACATATTAATAACAAACCCTAGAAAGAATCAGATTAAAATCCGGACTAAAAATGATAAAAACAGGGTAAAAACTGAGGATCGCTTTTTCGAACAAAAGAGGTTCGCTTGTTCGGACAAAAAGTAATAGGTTCGCTTGAAAGTCACAACAGGTTCGCTTGAAAACACCTGTTTTGGTTCGCTTTTACAGACAAAATCACTGTGAGATTCGCTCGAACGGACAATTACAGGTTCGCTCGAACATACATTCTGGTCCGCTCAAACGAACAAGTGCTGGTTCGCTCGAACATCTGGTCCGCTCATTTGAACGATTACTGGTCCGCTTGAAAGGACATTTTCTGATTCGCTTTTGTGACATTATTGGGTTCGCTCGAACTGTGATTTGCTTATTGGGTTCGCTTATTTGAACCTTATTGATCCGCTTATCTGTCATCTGTACAGATAGATTCGCTTTTGTGTCCTGATTTTCAAAAGTTTCGAAAATTTTTCTAAGTGTTGGTTAATTTTTCAGGTACAATCAAAATGGATGATATTTTCATGAATCCCTTTAGCGACATGTATGCTTTCACAGGGAGTTCTGGAAACAGTGACACCTCTTCAAGCAATGCAAACAAGAGTCCACCAAAAGAAAGAAAGAAGGAAGCTTGGGAGTCCGAAAGCGCATTTGGAACATTTAACAAACCTCCTAAGCTGATGGCTATAGAAGATTACAGCAGGTGGGCAACAAAGTTCGAAGACTGGTTGATGGCATTCGCTTTTCCCTGCTGGAAGAGTATGAAGAATGGTTACGCCGAAGGAAAGAAGAATGGTGAAGCATTGAGATCGGTTGATGAGATTGATAGTTTTGTGGCCGAGCAAAAGTGTGTGGCATTATTGTTTCAGTCGGTGCGGGAAGACATCATTTCGCTGATAGATTACTCCAATGCTAAAGATCTGTGGGAGAAACTCGAAAAGAAATGTCTTGGAAGCAAAGAGATTGTAAAGAACAAACGAAAGCTTCTTAGAAAAGAATTGGATCTTTTTGGATGTCTAAAGAATGAATCGGTGTGTAAAATGATAGAGAGGTTCGGTCATCTGAAACTAGAGTTAGCAAGACATGAAATCAAGTTTTCTGATGAAGAACTAGTTGACAAATTGTTCGATTCATTACCAGATGAGGTTGATTGGAGATATTATGTGCTTATGTTGAAGAACACTATTGCTCCTGAAAAATTGACTCCAGATTTGGTGATTGAGAGACTTGAAAGTCACGAGCTAGAACTGAAGAAAACTTACAAAGTCAATCATTCTTCTTCTCAGCAGAATTTGGATCTCTATTATCCAAAAAGCATGATGCCAAAAGCAACTTCTCCAAAGACTGCATTTTCAGCTGAGAATGTATCTCCAGCAAGCAAAGAAAATCAAAGCAGTCCAAGTAGCGGAAGTCACAGTGGTTATCACAGTGGATCTTCATCTTCTGCAAATCGTTCTGATGCGAAGTTTTCTTGCAACAGTGCGATAGATCTGAAGAACGCAGAGAATTTTAATGAGGAGTCGGCTAAACAGCAGATGGTCTTTTTGGCATCTGTGCTAGAGTCTTATGAAGGTTTGGTGGCTGGTAAGATCGGGAACACAAATCTGACGAAAGAAGATTACGATCAGATAGACCCCGAAGAAATGGAGCTTATCGACATTCGTTGGGCAATGGCGAGTGCTGTTCGACGTGCTCAGCGTTTCATGGAAATTACCGGGAGGAAGACGATCGGTGGTCCATCTACAAAGTTAGGGTTCGATAAGTCAAAGGTGACATGCTTTAAGTGTAAGCAGAAGGGTCACTTCAAGCGGGAATGCAGGAATGCATATGCTGATGAGTCAGAGAATCCGTTTCGAGATGATTATTACAAAAAAGGCAATCTACCATCAGAATAAATCCGAGCCGCCTAGATTAAAGCAATCTGAAGATAACAGAGACAAATCAAGGGCTTTGGCTGTGATTTACGATGATGAGGGGTATGATTGGAGTAAGGAAGTTCTACCGGAAGAAGACGCGGTGGGTTACGCATTCATGGCAAGTAACGATGAACCCATTCCGTGGAAAGATAATCGAACAGAGGATCAGAAGTATAAATACCGGAAGATGATTGCTGAAAATAAGATTATCAGACTTTCTGGTATATTTCTGGAGGCAAAAAGAGTAAATAGATGGGATCCAGATAGAGAGTGCTAACCATTGGGTGTCAGTCCAATGGCCACCAGCCCGCATTCTAACCCGGAGGTGGCGGGTTCGAGTCTTGCTCGTTCCGAATGCCCCTACGGTAGCGGATTTACCCCCAGACTCAGGCTTGCTGGGTGGCGGTCTGCGAGGTGGGATCACCTTGGTGGTTGGGAGGACCGTGGAATATCCCCCCCCCCCCCAGATAGAGAGTGCTACCTTGATAAGTATGGCAACATCGCGATTGATGACAAAACGCTAGATATCGAAGCCATCATCAAGGAGTACAAAGAAGAAGATGAATACTGGTAGCACAAATGGTGGGGAACGCCAACTGAGAAGATGATTGAAGAAGAGAAAGAGAAAGAGAGAAAGGAGAAAGAGCAGAAAGAGATGAAAGAAAAAGAAGAGATTGAGAAAGTAAAGAAGGTTGATACGGGCTTGATCGATACTACGCAGGAGTTGACGGATGAGAACCTGGGAAAGATGGCTGACAAGGTGCTGGCTGCGAAAGCACTTGAGGTAGACCCTAATTCTGTTACTGAGTCAAAGGGGCTGGTCAGTCAAATTGTGTCAACAAATGCGTCAGGTAACAAGATTGATGGAAATGCTGACTGCAAAAATTGCACCAAACAATGCAATTTTTGTAGCACTGTCACGTACCTTAACAATGAGAAAATCAAGAATCTGACAACAAAAGTTAAAAGTGTTGAGGATCAGATTCTCGGTCGTGACAAAACTGTAAAAGCTTCAACCGAACGGATCAAAGAATTAACAGCTCAAATTGAACATGATAAAACTGAACGTGAGAAAATAAAATGTGAAAATGAAAAGTTAATTCTTGAAAACCGTCAGATTTCAGAAAAGTTTGAAAAACTTAAAACCATTGTGAAAGATAGTGATGATCGAAATGGCAAAACGTTTAAAGAAAATGAACATCTGAGAGCTGTGGTGAGAATAAAAGAAGAATCAATTAACAACCAACTGGATGAAATTGCTAAACTGAAACTTAAAGTTCGAGAAGCTGAAATTGAAAATGAAAGAATTCAGTTGAAGTTAAACAGCTATAGCTCAGCAAGCTTTGTTTTGCAGCATATTGTTCCCAAACCCATAGGAAAAAACAAAGCTGGCGAGGATGTGTTTTCTGATGGAACGGGTGTAGGGTTTCACAAAGTTCCACCGCCAATTTTAGACAACTACACGAAAAAGCAGTCTAGTTTGGTGGAAATTGAGGAAGAAAGTGATGTTAAACTTCCTGAGAACATTGATGTCATGTTCACGTCTTCCAATGACGAGGGTGTCCAAAATGATGTGGTGAAAAGTGTGGTAGACAAAGTGCTTAAACCAGATTGTGACACTTCTGAGGAGGATGGGTGTTTCTTGGATAAATACATTCCGAAACAAAAGTCCAAGAACAACTTAGATGAAGAATCAAACCTTGTCATGTACAAGATGATGGGTTCGGATAAGTTGTTTTCGGATTCTGAGTTTCCGATAGAGAATGTTAATTTGAACAAATTGACAAATGTTTTTAAACTGGTCGAAGTGGAGTTGTCAGCTGTGAACAATCTGAGTCGAAAGAAAGACAGGGTTTACAACAAGAAAACTGGTTATCCACCACGTCTTTACAATAACAACAGAAACAATTGGTCGGGTGGTTATCAGGGGGGTAAACCATATCAGAAAAGAAATGTTCCAAACAAGAGGTTTGTCGAGAAGAAAAAGTTTGTGAACAGTTCGAGTTCATTGGCTGATGAAGAGAAAGAAATTTTTTCAAAATCGAATAAAGAATTTTTTGAGAAGAGAGCTTCACAGGCTCAGTCTGAAGGCACGAGTCGGGTACCTGATACTCGTACTTGTTTTAGATGTGAACAGGTTGGTCACATTGCACGAAGGTGTACATATGTGAAGCCTAAGACTGAAGCTGTGAAGGTTCAACAAAAGAAGGTTGATGTGAAGGGTAAAGCACTGATGGTTGTTGAGAAGAGAGTTGTTGAGAAGAAGATTGCTAAAATTGACAACTTAAAAATGAAAAATGAACCTGTTAAGAAGTTGGTAACTAAAAATGATACATTTTACAAACGGGTTGCATTAACTCAACAGGTGTGGAAACCTAAAATTGAGTTAAAAGTTGAGAAGAAAAGTTCACATTCTGATGAGAAAAAGGCTGAAGAGCCAATTACTGTTGATTATGATGCAAATTTTCCGCCTCTCAAGGCTGAAAATTTCAAAATTCAAATTGCTAGAGTCAAGGTTACACCTAAGGCTGATGAGGCCTGGGTGGACACCATGTTTGACTAGATAGTTTGAATTGCCGGAGCTTCCTGGTTAGCGAAGCATGAATCGGCATCTTTCTTGAAGTTGTTTAAATGATGATTTGTTATGTGCAGGATCTTCCAAAACTTGTATCCAGGTGGATCATGGATAGTGGAGCATCGAGACATATGACAGGGAAGACTGCATTACTGTATGATGTGAATAACATAAACGGTGGTTACGTGGGTTTTGCGGGTAATCAAGGAGGAAGGATCATAGGTGAAGGAACGTTATCAAACGGAATCGTGACGTTTGAGAAGGTTAACTACATCGCTGAGCTGGAGAACAACCTGCTGAGTATCTCCCAGATCTGTGACAGGATGTATACTACTCATTTCACCGACAAAGAATGTTTGATCTTGAAACCGGGATTTGTGATACCTGAGGAATGGATCATCATGAGGACACCAAGAGTCAATGATCTGTACGTGTTGGACATGAGCGTCGCTACTACAACCACGGGTCAGGCTCATTGTTTTGTATCCAGAGCAACGGAGAAAGAATCACGGTTATGGCACCGAAAGATGGGGCATATTCACCTAAGGAAGATGAATTACTTGGTGCATAACGATTTGGTGACAGGAGTACATGTCAAAGGTTTTCATCTGGAAGGGGAGTGCATAAGTTGTGTCAAAGGCAAACAGAAGAAAAAGTCACACCCTACAAAGCAAGTTAATTCAGTTTCAAGACCATTAGAAAGACTTCACATGGATTTGTTTGGTCCAGTGAATGTCAAAAGTATAACAGGAGATTCCAACTGCTTGGTCGTGACTGATGATTATTCCAGATTTTCTTGGGTTATGTTTTTGAAATCAAAAGATGAAACGTTTGACAGCCTGATGGCGTTGTTTAAAAGAATTGAGAATCTGTACCAGAGGCCTATCTGTAGAATTCGCAGTGATAATAGTACTGAGTTCAAAAACAGTAAGATGGAAGAATTTTGTGACGAAAGAGGTATACTGCATGAGTTTAGTGCTCCGTACACTCCGTAGCAGAATGGAGTTGCAGAACGCAAAAACCGGACGCTAATCGAGACAGCCAGAACGATGCTTGCAGACTCTAAGTTACCAATTAATTTCTGGGCTGAAGCTGTTTCTGCTGCATGCTATACTCTCAACAGAGTTCTTACTGTAAAAAAGTTCAACAAGACGTGTTTTGAGCTAATCAATAACCGCAAGCCGAATTTGAAGTATCTAGAACCGTTTGGATCTCCCTGTACGGTGATAGAGCCTAATGGAAAGTTTGGTTCGAAGAGCATTGAGGGTATTTTTGTTGGCTATTCAAGTCCTACACGGCGAGTCTTCGTTCCAAGTGAGAAACGGATTATTGAAGCAGTGAATGTTGAATGTCAAGGTTACACTATGCCGCCACAGAATCCTGGTGATTCATGGCGTTATCATTATGACAAACTTTGGGATTCGTTTGACATGAGAGAAGAATCAGAGGAAGAAGAAGATTTCTTTGATGAGCTGGATATTTTGCGAGAGTATGAGTCGCAGCTCAAGTTCCCAGCGGAGTATTCTAGAAGACCTCGGGAAACTTCAAATGATGATGAAGCAGGTCCTAGTAATGCTGGTGAACATGATGAAGAAGTTGCTCCTGGTAATCAGTCGGAGGTGAATGATGATCAAGAAGCTGATAACATGCCAGTATTTGACCATGGTGATTCAGATCTTGAGGGGGAGCAGATCCAGTTGTCAAGTCAAACAAACCAAGTTGGTGAACAAGATGCAGAGCAGAATGTTACTAATCTGGAGGGAAATGTAGAAGTTCCAAGCGAAGTGATGCCGCGAACTCTTTCTTATCATCCAGAGGAGTTGATCATAGGAGAATTGCAATCGGGCGTTCGCACGAGACGTCAAATTGACCAGGGCTTAACATGTTTTATACTACAGTAGCACCTTTACAAACTGAATTTTCATTAAGTTGTTTTATCTCGCAGGTCAAACCGAGAACTTACAAAGAGGCGCTTACTGAAGACTCTTGGGTCATAGCGATGCAAGAAGAATTAAGTCAGTTTGAAAAGTTGGGAGTGTGGAAGTTAGTTGATTTGCCAGATGGTCAAAGGAAAATCAATACAAAATGGGTTTTCAAATGTAAGAGGGACGATAGAGGAGTGGTTGTAAGGAACAAAGCTCGACTCGTTGTTCAGGGCTTTAGTCAACAGGAGGGGATTGATTTTACCGAAGTCTATGCTCCTGTCGCACGACTAGAGGCTATCAGAATTTTCCTAGCATTTGCGTCTTGGAAGAATTTCAAAGTATATCAGTTGGATGTAAAGTCAGCGTTTCTTTATGGGAAGGTCAAAGAGGAGGTTTATGTTGGTCAGCCGTCGGGCTTTACTGACCCAATCCACAAGAACAAAGTTTATCTGCTGGACAAAGCGTTGTATGGTCTACATCAGGCGCCGAGAGCCTGGTACGAGACTTTGTCTCAACACCTACTCGCTAACCAGTTCATACGTGGAAAAGTGGATGCCACTCTCTTCACTAAAGTCGTTGATGGTCATCTTCTGATAGTACAAATTTATGTGGACGATATAATTTTTGGGTCAACGAATGAGAAATTGTGCAAAGATTTCGAACAAGTGATGAAGCAGAAATTTGAAATGTCATCAATGGGGGAGATGAAATTCTTTCTGGGTCTACAAGTTGAACAACTTCCTGAGGGAATTTTCATTCATCAAACGAAGTACGTGCATGATATTCTAGAGAAATTTGGAATGTCAAGTTCTACTCCAGCTGCTACCCCACTTGCGACTAATCATGGGATTCACCCAGATCTCACCGGAGACAGGGCTGATGAAATGTTCTACCGTTCCATGATAGGTTCTTTGATGTATCTGACTGCTTCACGTCCTGACATCATGTACCCATCGTGCCTCGCAGCAAGATTTCAGTCTAACCCGAGAGCATCGCACATGATTATTGTCAAAAGGATATTACGTTACCTGAAAGGTACTCCGTCATTGGGGTTATGGTATCCTAGGAAAGGCGATTTTACGCTCGAAGGGTATTCCGATTCGGATTTCGGATGCTGCAAAGTCAACGCGAAATCAACAACTGCAGGATGCCAGTTCTTTGGTCCTAGATTGGTTACCTGGCAGTGTAAGAAACAAACATCTGTGGCGTTATCTACATGTGAAGCGGAGTATGTTTCTGCTAGCAGTTGCTGCTCTCAGATCCTGTGGATACAGCAACAGATGCGCGACTACGGTTTGCAGTTTCTTAACACACCTCTGTTTGTTGATAATGAGGCCGCAATTAACATTACTAAAAATCCAGTACATCACGCTAAAACTAAACATATAGAGATTCGTCATCACTTTATTCACGATTGTTTCGAGAAAAAGTTGATACGAATTGAGAAAATCCACACTGATGAACAAAAAGCTGATTTGCATACCAAAGCTTTTGATAAAAACCGGTTTCAATATTTGTTAAAACTTAATGGTATGAAATTGCTTTCGGTGTCGGATGGTATAGTGAGCGTTGATGAGAGTACTGTTGCGGATGAAGACGAGAGACAATCTGCGATGGTTTGTCGATTTTTTACGTGTTTTGGTATTTAGGGGGAGATAGATAGTTGTACATAGTTTATTTTCAGAAAAATACAAAAACAGTAAAAAAATGCAAAAATACAAAAACATGATAAAATTGAAAAAGAGCTTGTGTATATAGGGAAAATGATAGTACATCAGCTAGACAATTACAGTATGCTAAAGATTTGTAAAGATTAAAAGATTTAAACAGTCTCACTAACGATGTGTCGATAGGTTTTCATACATTTAGTAAATTTATTCGGGATATAAACCTAAAATTTCAAACTGGTGAAATTCGTGGGGAACACTACTTGGATATATAGGTAACCCCTGAAATCTCGTTTGAAAGGTCCCATATTCTGAGATACTAGGTCTTTATACTCAGTGATATCTGGGGTATTATTCCGGGACTTCTGCTGTATGGAAGTACTGACCTAGTCCCCGAATAATACTTTCTGCAAAATGCTTGAAATATAGCATCACCCTCAGCAAGCTGATGAAACAATAAAATTGATAGTCGCTGCTGTTGTAATGCTAAAAGATCCTCTAAAGGGGACACACCAAAAGTCGAGCCGTCATCTCTCCGCTGAACGGAAGTTCTGACCTGAGCTCTCACGGTTTCGCATATAACCCCTTACAGATATCATCTGTGGTATACTCACCTATAAGACTGAATATCTGGGATTCTGGATACGGGAGTATATTCAAGAGGTGGGACACATGAATTGAACTAAGTTCTTAAGACACTTAAACGGTATCCTGAATAGATTGAAGATTGTGTGAGAATTTAAGATGGATCAGTATATCGACAATCGAGGTGAATTGTTTAAGTCTGAGTATGTAATGTAGCTTAACGGTACTAGTAATTTGTCTGAAAAGCTGATATGATTCCCTGACACGCTCGCCAAAATAAACTTGTAAATAGTTTACTTTTTCGCAATTTAAGTTTTCTGTTATTTCATTTCTTAGTTTAGATCTCATTAAAAATCCAAAAAGATTTTATTTCTGCTTTATTTTAGACAAACCAGAGTGGAAAGTTGATTGTCGGATTCTAGAAAGATGAAGCAGATACAGGAGATTCTGAGCTGAAGAACGAGGAGAGCTTACATTGTTGGAAGTTTGATTGTTTTCTGTGTCATAAACAAGTTCATTAACTTGATACTTGTTATTTTTCAGAAAAAGTTGAAAATGATTTTACTAAATCAGTTTATTTCGTCAAAAAGATCAACCAGGGTCACTAAATTGAACTTGGTAGATTAATCAAGTGATCAGGGTCATTAACTTGAACCTGAACACTTGAGTGGATGTTTATAGCTGATTGAGTGTGAGTTTTATTGATTGAAAAGATAGATTGTGACGTTATTGGTTGAGTAACAGGTTTGGAGACTTCATTATTCCCAACGGAGGCAAATTGTCAAAACTTGAACCAGATTTCTCAAGATCCCAGCATACTGAGAGGGGGAGTCTGTGAAAGGGGGAGTCTGGATCAACAGCTAATGGGAAGTTTGAAGATAGAGCTAGGAGACAGTCCTGGAACCTGTAAAGAATGCTTATGAAAAGGAAGACAGAGTTGGAGGAAAAGACCAAGACTGAAGACTACGGATCTGAAGACTGATAAAGACTACGTCAACATCCAAGGGGGAGTCTGTTGATGCATGAAATGTCTGTTGACTACGTCTACATGAAGTCTGGGGTCAAGTAGGTCAACAGAGGGTCTAGATTGTCAAATATGTATGTTCATGATGTAGATTCGCTTTTATGTACAAAGTAGAAGCAGATTCGCTCATAGGGTCATATTAGGATCGTTTATAGGTACATGTTTGGGTTCGCTTATAGTGCAATGTTATAGGTCCGCTTATGTGTCAGGTCATATAAGCGAACCAGTGATGCCTATAAATAGCTGTCATTTGAGCGAATCTGTTAGTTGTTGGTGATTGTTCTCTGGAGCGAAACTCTGTCAAAATCTTGTTAGAAAGCAATAAAAGCAGTGGAATTGAAAGGACGAGCTGTTGTAACCTTGTATACTCTGTTTCCGCCTTTGTATATGAGGATGAGCTACCTTGACTGACTTTTCGGGTCAAAACAACGGTCCAACAAGAAAGAATGTATAATTATATTTTCAGAGGTGACCGTAGTGGGTGGTGTTTCTGTTGTCATTTGGTGCAATTCTTTTGTTGTATTTTTTAAGGTTGAAGATGAAATAAATTAGGGTATTAAAAGGGGGAAAGACAAGTGGGGAGATGAAATGACCGTTCTACCCTCATGTGCAGTGCACATGATATAACTTAACTTAAAATTATAACTGAGTTTGCTCTAAAGTACATAACGTGCAACATTTTCAAACATTAAGTACAAAAGGTAAAAAGTCATCAATTTTAAAGGTAAAGTATATAAAGGGACAAAACTTGTAATATACTCGTTATATTAATTGTTAACAAAATTCTGAGAAAGTTATAAATACAAAGAACATTTTAAGGCTAGAAATACTATATGTTTTTGATGAAAGTAAAACCCGTCAAATATTTAGAAAAGTTAGTTTCATTTTTATTTATATTTTATTTTATAGGTTTTGACTTATCTATGATATGTATCAATGATAAGGAGATCCAACCTTTGTTGACAATTATTCATCTTTTTTTTTAAAGGACAATTATTCATCTAGTACTAGTAGTAAATGGTTATCAACTTATAATATACTAGTTTATAGACCCATGTATTACATGAGTTGAATAAATAAAATATCTTACATAAATTAAAAGATGATAAAATATCATATAAAAATTGCTTAAAACTGCCCATAATCAAGATAATGTCAAAGGTTTTTTCTTTGAAATTTAGAGAAAAATATGATAATTTTGAAATAAATTTACACATATTAAAATACCAATATGTAACTGATAATTATTGCTAATTATTATTAAATACATAAGTTAAACTAACAATTTAAACAACTTGAATTATAAATAATTTCAAATGGAACACTAACATCAATAATATGCTAGTACTTCTAAGTGTTAAATATTAGCTTGAGCATAGATTTAATTAACGGTTTTCACTTTAATATAATATTTTCTTTTCTTTTGTGTCTTTGTGACAAGAACATTAAAGTTTATTTTTTAATGGCTATAAACTTTTTATACACTGAAGTTTAACGACTTTATTTCTTTGGTTTTTTTTTCTTTCGGTTGTTATATAGAGTGTCGTTGGTAGTGAACCAAACCGGTATCGATTGAAATTGAATTCCCGCCGAATCACACAGGGGATTTCAGTAATTATTACTTTAAATTATATATTAGTTATTGTTAATAACTAAAGCAAATCAAATCCGTCCCGTTGGTTTATCCCACTAATCAAGTATAAATTTAAGATGCTATATAAATATCCTCTACGATAATTAGAAATAACTTCATTGATTATAAATTAAAATATAAGTTAAGGATTATATACAATTTAATTTAAATACTCATTAAATTATTTATATGTTTATAATTTAAATATTTTAATAAAAAAAAGAAAGCAAAGACAAAATCCATATAATTATTAAAAAAAATAAAGTTTAAGAAATTGATACAAAGATAAATTAAGAGCATGTATAACAATCATTTATATATTATTAGATATATTATATTATATATTAATAAATTAGAGTTAATTTAATATATTAATAGTATTAATTAATTTAATTCATAAATAAATTAAATAAGAGAATGCCACATGGCATTAGATGAAAATAAATGAAATGAGAGAATGCCATTTGTCATTAACATCATTCTTTTATTAGGATTAGAAGATTATTAAATATTCTAAAAAAGTTTTTTTTTTAATCAAAATAGTGAAAATCATTTAATACTATTTGGAGTAATTGTAAGGTCATATGATAGCAAATTACAACGATATTGCAATTGATAAAAGACGGAGACTCAGATAGAAAGCGAAAGCTAAACGTTTGTGATATCAAATTCATTGTTTTTTTGTCAATAAATAATATTATAGATGTTGATGCTGTCTAATAGGGGACCATTTATATATGTGATTGTTTTATCAAAATAAATTGCTGTACACAAGCTATTTCTTAAAAAAAATTCATATAAAAAAATACAAAAGCTACTTCTTAAAAAATCATATAAAAAATCAGATAAATAGATTAATTAAAATACAAAATCTAAGCATGTATACTTTTAGTAGTTTACTTTTATTGAAATGTGAATTAATATATGATGTAATTTAATAAATTTGCTATAGATAAAAAACTAAACCCAAATCAGTGTTTTTGACTTTAAATTTACATGTTTTTGGACTTGTAGACTATTAACAAAAGGTGCGAGGTTTAGAAAAAAAAAATTATAAGTACAAAACTATAAAAACCATATAAAACGTATTTATTTTATTTTCACCGTGATACAAAAACACTTATATTACCGATTGTCACATTTCTTTCTATCAATATATTTACAAACACTACAAATTAAACAAGTTAAATGTATTATATGACTATAACGATATTTACTCTAAATTAGTTATGTATTAAACTTACCATAACATACAAATAAACTATATACGACCTCATTCTCCGTCTCAAAAAAAAATTCAGAAAAATATGTTTAGGTTTCAAACCTTCACATATTTTACACTATTTTTTTTTTCAAATAATATTTTCTCTCTAGATTTATACAAAATGCCAAATATGATAATAATAATAATAATAAATTCAGATATTACTAATCACTGATAAATAACAAATAAAACCGAATTATTTAAAACCCGCCACCAAGTAGGGAAAATGGATACGCCGGCGACGGATTAACCTCCGGTTCCGGCGATTCCGGCCGGAAATATCCACTGCCACCCAAACCACCGTACATATTAACTCCGTTCATCGGCGAAACACCGGCACCCTCATCTCCGTCGTTATTCCACAGCCAAACCGTCGTCGCCGGAGAACTCCACGCCAGGTTACCGTAATCATAACATACATCCTCTGATGATACTCTATCACTTCCGGTAATCGGATAACACTCTTCACTATTCTCATCTTTAATTGGTACAGTGGTGTTTGAGGACGACGACCGAGGCATCTGGGGTGTTATTAACCTCGGCTGCTTGTTTTTATCCGTCAATCGTTTAGATCGATGAACCTTTTCAAGCATCATTCGCTGCAAAATATCGGGATCTTCGGCGACTTTACATAGTAAAGCCATCATTTGCTCTGGTCGCCGCTCTGTCGCCTCTAGCCGCTTGTTCATATCTTCTAACTCTTGTTCTAGAGCTTTTTGTTCTCTCTTTAACTTTGCAATCTCCATGGATATCATGGACTCCTCTTCGTCTTCTTCGTCTCCTCCTCCTCGGGTTTGAATATTCGGGGAATATTTCGATCTAGTGTTGGTTTGCCTCTTTCGCCCTATGTTCTTCAACAAATGCACTTGTCCTCTTAAAAACCACTCGTTCGCGAACTCCCAATGATCTGGATCTACTTTTTTAAAACCCTAATTAACATAGAAATCAATCAGATATCATAGATATCATACATATATACATAGACAAAAAACAACAGAAAACAACATCTGAAGAAGCCAGTAAATCCTACAAATAGCAAAGCGGGTAACAAATACAAAGAATATATACATAGACAAAAACAACTATTAACAATATCTACGGAAGAAGCCAGTAAATCCTACAAATAGCAAAGCGGGAAACAGATACAAAGAAATTTGATTAATTAGGATTTTGTTTACATAAGTGTTGAGTTGGCGGATGAAGCTGGAGAAATTGTTGTGTTTGAAGTATGCAGGTAAGAGGCGTTGGGAGAAACCTAACGAGTCGACGACGATGAAGCTGTTGTTTCCGGTTCCCCATCGGATTAGGTTATCTAGCGACGAATCGTTCACCATCTGGTAGGTTTTCATAACGAATGGTGCGATTACTTCGTTAGATTCCATGAGTTTATGAACATAACGGATGAATTCTGATGGATTTGTCCCTTTGAAATGAATCCAGAAGAGATGGATATGATGTGTGTGTGTTTTGTGTGTGTGTGTTTTGTGTGTTTTTTGTGTGTGTTAGTTTCTGTGTTTGATGTTCACAAAAGTGATTCCATGAACAAGAAGGTAGTGCTAATATAAGGTTACATACATTTGACTAAATATTTGAGATAAAAGAGATTTTCTCTTTTAACCTTCGACTCGTTTAATTTAAAAGAATTTAAGCTCGTCTAGTTTTAAGTTTTATATATAAAACTTAGCTTTTGTTCGTTTTATTCCTATAATCTACGCTCGAGTATGCCTTAACCAGGGTTACACCGTAAAAACAACATAATTTTCTTGTATATTCGGAAAATTATTTAACCTCATTTTTTGTATATTAAAGCGTATAAACGAATTTAACCTAATTTTTGTATATTAAAGGGTATAAACAAAAGTTACAAAACAAAATACCTAAAAAATAAATGTATATTGAAGGCTTAAAGTTTATCCAGAAGATTTGTATTTGTGATTTTTTAAAATAATCTAATTACCTTTCAAGTTGAGAAACGAATATATATCAAAATTAGGTTAATGAACACTTATGTATCTTTGGCAAGTTTGTAATTTTGGGTTAATTTTTATGATATTTACTCCTTTAATTATTCATAATTACATATTTTTGAACCGCCATGATTATATAAATAGTAATATTTATTAAGTAAATATATATTATATTATATAGAAATAGTAATATTTATTAAGTAAATATATATTATATTATATAAATGTTATTATACTTAGGAAAGTATTTGACTCCTTTAAACTCGCAAGTCTAAACAATTTCAGTGTATAAAGCTCATGCTCGAACTCATTTACTAAATCAGTTTTGATGTTGAGTTCGACTTGAACTCATTTAAACTTGATTTGTTTGATCTTTTTTATGCTACAATCTAGAGTAGGAAATAGTTTACTTACTTCTCTTCTTTTATTTTGTCTCTAATTGATAATAAAAAAGTCAACATAATGATGCAAACTATATTCTACATTAATAACGAATATTTTGTTCATGAAATATTAATGTAATATTAAAAATTCCATAAGAATTCCAAATTTCTGGTTTTGTTCTCTTAAACATAAACATTTATTATTTTAATAAAACTAAAAATACTTGAAAGTATATTCAAAATAATCATTTAAAAGTTCGTTTAAACCCTCCATCACCTCATAAAAGTTCGCTTTAACCCCTCAATCATCATCCCAAAAAATAAATTCTGAGTTCCACGTTGTATCTTTATATATACATATAAATATGTATATTATAATCTATTACTATTATAAAAAGGAGAAGTGACGTACACAAACGTAATTTTACATCGTGTCCAACTTTTAAAGCAGCATGAACAACTAATGAAAGCTTGTTTTGTAAGGGTAAAATCGTCAAAAGCTCAAGATTTTAAGACAGCAAAGGGGCATTCTTGGTATTTAACCCCTGTGACTTTCCAACTTGCATACAGACCGATCATTTTTTCTTCTAGAGCTCATTCTCTCTTCCTCTTCCAAATCTGTGGCTCCCAGGCCGTCACAGTTCTGAACCCTAATACCCAAATCCAGTTTCCTCTCATCTATACGACATCCTCCATCTCCAAACACCACATCCACTTCGCCGGTCACCCACCCTCATCAAGCATCGGTCGTCGCCACCACTCACACGACCCATCTCCGTCGCCGGTCACCCACTACCGTACTCCTTCTCCACCCTGAACCCCAATCGCCGTCGGACACCTCTTCTGCCGCACACAGTCATCATCACCGGCAGGTCGCCGCCCTGAATCACCACCCTTCTACGTCGCCGTCATCAGGTATGTCTCCGTCTCTTCTTTCTCTCTCTACCGATGTTCCGAGACACCCATCGTCCTTACTCCTGTGACAACACAAAACCACCCACACACCCAATTTTACCGATTTCATCCCTGTCGCTACCCCGAACCTTCCGAATTCTGCAATTTGTTTAACCTAACCAAGGATAAATTAGAATTACATCATAGAAATAATGGTTAAATATTGGATATTGGATGGTTTGCTATATTGGTTTCAATCTGAAACGAACATGATTAAGGTGAAATTGCATTACACTGAATGGGTTTTGAGTTGCATCTAATCTGGTCATTTAATTTTAATTGACTGTGGACACCTTCAGTTCATTGAAGTAGGCTTGCGTACCACTACTCGTTTAAGGTATGTATCCTATTTCACTTTGTTCATATGTGGCGAATTGAAGCGAAACAGGTCCAAATTTTTCCGGACATGTTTGAATAAGATTATTTATGTGTATGTTTATGTTTGCATAAAAGAATTGATTTTTATATTTATAGTTATACAAGGTCCTGTTTTCTCAATCTGTGTTGAATCATGATGATGTGTTTGTCTTGGACACTAAAGATAAGATCTTTCAATTTAACGGAGCAAATTCAAATATTCAAGAAATGGCTAAGGCTTTGGAAGTTATACAGTTCTTGAAGGATAAATATCATGAGGGGACATGAAATGTTGGGGGTTTGGCTTTTTCCGATTGATACTGATACTAATATATGCGTAGTTTTTATTTTTTTTCTTGTGTTAATTGTTATTTATATGTTATTGAACGTTTTAGACGTTGGAAAACTATAAGCCGAGGGAGATTCGAGTGAATTTTGGGTTATTTTTGGCGGGTTTGCTCCTATTGGCAAAAGGGTTCTAAGTGATGATGATGTCATCCCCAAAAGGACGCCTGGCAAACTTTATAGGTATGAACATATTTTTGTTAGTTCAAGATTATATTTATTTTTGTGTGTTTGAACACGAAATTTGTATATATATTTTCTGTAAATAGGGTGGATTAAGCTCCACTTATAAAAGCTACATTGCGACAACCTTTCCAATTTACATTGTTCAGGTAGCATCTTCACTACTAAACTTGTTATGTAATTTCTAATAATTTCATGTTTCTAACAACTAGACATATAATTTATTATCTTTTCAAGAATGTTTGATGTATTAGTTAATATACGTATCTTAAATTTTTGATGTGACTAACGGATTCTGGTAATCTGGCGGGTATTACCTAATACCAACTTCATCCCAAATTCATGATTTTTTTAACTAATCTTATATCCGTTCCTATACCAAAATACCCGTCCCAAACATTTCGAAATTTGGGTATCACGTCATCATTTTCCTTCGCTACGTACACCTGTGTGTTAACAAGCTTAATATGCTTAAAGTTTTACCTAACTTGACTATAATTCTCAGCATATTTCAGTTCTCAAGTCAAGACAAATCAACCAACCACTCACCAAGCCAGTCAAGGTGGTTCAACTCCTGCTGCAACCCATCAACCTATAAATTTACAAGACCCAAATGTGATTGTCACAATTTTCATCAATCATGGATCGTTTTTCGGGTTTGTTAACCACAATATTCCTAGCGATTACGGTTTTCACTGTGTCGGGTCAGATTAGCACTCCATGCACGGTGTCAATGATTGCTAGCTTCACCCCGTGTGTGAATTACATCACGGGGAGTAGCGCAAACGGGGGATCACCAACCGCAAGTTATTGTAAAGGGGTTGAATCCCTTATGACTACGAGCATGGACTGCACATGTGTTATCGTTACTGGAAACGTTCCGTTTTCACTACCGAGCCCAATTAACCAACCGTTGGCTATTACACTCCCTAAAGCGTGCAACTCGAAAAGCGTACCGTTCCAATGCAAATGTAATGGTTTTCAAGAGTTCCTTTCATTTGTTTTGTTATTTTTTATTAAATTCTCACTTTTTTTACTTGGTTGGTTTGCAGCTACCGGTGTTCCTCTGCCTCCTGCAGGTAAAGTTTTGCTCAAAATGGGTCGATTAGTATAATGTGTTATCTAGAAAGTGGGTAGATGAACGGGTCTGGTTGGTTGCGTAACGGATTAAATGGGTAACTTGTGGTACGGGATACCAAAGAGTCAAGTTGGGTTGGCCTGTCAAGAATATTTGTCCATTTTCTTATAGTTTTATAAGTAAATGATGAATAGAATAAGACTGTAAAAGTACATTGCTAAATATAGTGATACAGTTTTGATAATTGAAGTGATTCAGGAGGTTTTAAAGCCTTTGAAAAAAATTTGGATGACTTTTGACCCGTTTTTAGGTAAATGAGCCAAAATAGGCGCCTCTATTTTGAAAACGAAACGAATAAAGTGTGTCAGGCAGGTCAAACGGGTCGCAAGTCATCAAACGCGTATTCAAATGTTTACGACTTTTTATATCGTAACATTAAAACTTCATAAAAAGTGTCAAGCAGGTCAAACGGGTTGATACTCGAATGCTTTCAACCTCCTAAATAGTTAAATTAAAAACTATAAAAATGGACAAATATCATTAGGTCACACCATAATCATGAAACTCGAAAACCGATCGGTTAACCGACTTAATGACAGGTCCTGCATTATTCGTTCCTCCGCCGCCGCTCAAAGTTCTTCCACCTGCCGCTGATTCTCCAGACCTGCCACCAAGCCCTAGCGGTACGAACCATAAATTTATATAAACCATATTACTTTACAAAGATTTTGAAACCCTAAATGTTTTCAGGTTCCGTGGCAGCAACACCAACGCCATCTGAAAAGAGCCAAGACGACTTGCATGAGCCAGACCCACGTGAGTCCAAACCGGTGGCGCCTGATGCATCAGCACCGACTCCAACTGCTCCCCAAGGCCCACCGGTTGGTTCAGGCATCAGACCAGTGCTTACACCAGCAGCATCAACTTCAAACCAGTTGCATTGTTCACCGCCAATTGTGTTGCTACTTGATAATACAATGTACGTGAATGTTGGAAGTTAAAAGGCCGAGCATATGTAATTTAAAAAGGCCGACCAATCGTATTTTGGAAGTTAAAAGGGCTAAAACCCTAAATATTTTAGGAAACGTCCTCGATACTTTGTTTGGGAAGTACCCGAGCCGTCCCCAAGCATATGTAGAAGTCCCCAATATCCGGGTACGTTTGGGAGCCGTCCCCGAGCCGTTTCCGTCCCCGGGACGGGTACCCGACGTAAAATGGCGTCCCCGTGCTTCATAGTATATAATAGTTTACTTGTTTCTAATAGGTTTTTGTATTCTTGCATGTAGGTGCTACAAGGGGAGGGGAGCAGAATTTTAACAACATTTTTTTTGCACATGTAAGATTTAGAGAAGTGAGGATGTACTCGACTCTATGTGAACTCAGGAAGATAAAAAGATTAAAAGTTTGAGGTAAGTTATTAATTTTAAAATGCTTGAGTTTTATTTTATTTTTCCAACTCGTTAGCCTGCTCTTAACGTATGAAATATAATCTTAAAACTCGTTTTTATTCGACATGTAGAAACTCATATGAAGTAAAATTGTGTTTTCTTATACAGAAATCGAAGAAGGCAGGTCGAAAGCCACCTGTTGAAGCCTTACAAAGGATTAAAGAAGGCATGTTCTTTTTGGCATCTTTTTTTATATGTTTGGATTCCTCTGTTAGCAAATTGTGTGTACTAAACGGGCCTAGATCGACTGTTTGATGCTTAATGGGTTGGTTAAATGACGCCGGATATTTCTGGGTGATGCTTGATGAGTACAACTGGTCATTTGGGTCG
This sequence comes from Helianthus annuus, assembly GCF_002127325.2. Lineage (NCBI taxonomy): Eukaryota > Viridiplantae > Streptophyta > Magnoliopsida > Asterales > Asteraceae > Helianthus > Helianthus annuus. The sequence goes on along the minus strand of NC_035435.2, from coordinate 7,208,798 downwards.
GGTCGGGTATACGATGCTAGATCTTTCAAGTTGATGCTTGATGTGTAAAACTGGTCATCTGGGGCGGTTCGGGTTCGTTATATGACGCTGGATCTTTTCGGTTAGATTTATTATTCTTCCGAATTGATTAGTTGCTCTTGAGTATCAAATTTGATGTTTTATTATTTCATTCAACTTTTAGGTTAATTCAGTTGTGTAGCCATTTTAATCAACATGTGGGCTTCAGCTGTGATTTTTGGGAATGAGCTGTGGTTCAAAATAGACGTTATAACTAATCTGATGTTAGTCGAGACACCCGCCGCAACGCGCGGGCATTCCCACTAGTACTGATAAAACAAAAAACATTTTGTGACAAATAGCAATCAATGACTCACGACAAATAATAATAATAATAATATACCCTAAAAGTTGAAGACATATTTTACAACTTGACCAATAGCAATGAGAGGACCACTTGTGGCAAGTGTGTGATTGCGTGGCCGCCAAGATATTTTTGGGTGTTGCCGTAGGGGCCCCTTGGATTGTAATATATGAAGGGATAGTTCAAATTATTTAAGATTTGTGGGGAACATGTAATCTTTTTTACTTTTATACGAAAGTAACATATTTTCACGTGTGAATCTGTCATACATCAATATCGTTATGTTATAGCATATTTGATAACATACTTATGAAGTGTATGGTTACATGTTCGCGTATACACTTTGACTCGTATACATGACTTAAATAATGTTAAAACTAAAACAAGTCTTTTGTCGAAGTTTGTTTATGTTTGGGTTGGTGGGAAATTACATGGAGAAAGCACCTTATTAGATGTTTGTAATAGTTTCTAGTAAAGTGATTATTTTCGGTTTTCTACACCAATACATCTCTCTCAAGGAAAAATGTATGAGAAACGAATAATATTGGCTACCAATATTGTATTATATTGTTAATAATATTCGCCAAATAAATAAGGCATAAAAACAATTTACAAATGTTATCAACCTAGCAAATGTGAGAACGTATATACAATACCAACAACATTAAATGTTGAAAAGATAGGAATTGTGATGACAACATTTGGTCAACATACCCTCGTTGCCTCTACATTCTTCTTATGACGAACTCATCTAGATGAGTTCTTAGGCCTATAAGTTGCATTGAGCTTGCACAATATGAAGAAGTATCATAACTGCAACAAGAAATGAATGATGGTTTAAATGGACAGTTGGTATCTCCATATAAGGCAGGGGTTAAGGCATTGAAAGGTTTGTAAACCTCGAAGTGTGTATTAACCGATCCATACCATACTTTGGATCACACCCATTAACAGTCTAGATGGTGATTGTCGAAAACTCGCAAACAAACATTTTCATAGAAACAGCAAAGCACGTCGGTAGCACGTTGAGTTCAACAGACTGGTCGCTGGATCCATATAATAAGAAACAATCTGAGAAACCGAACACTTTCAGTTTCGTCTCGCTAAGGCTCACCAGCAATGGCGACGATAACGGCGATCAACGGTGGAAAGGTGGTGGTGGTTAGTGTGACACACGTCACTTAGCAAAGTTAACACCTATCTTAACTACAACATTGTTGTTATTACAATACATTAAGTAGTCCTTTATTTGTCTAAACATATCCCTATAATAGGTGAACTTATCATGTTAGTAGGAAGTTCAAAACAAAACTAGAGGCACCCTGCTATTTATAGAAATTTTCAGGAAATGATAAGCATTGGCGAATAACTAGTAATTGTCCAAATATGGAAATTACATATAATCAAACTCCAAATATATGAATACTTGCTATTTATATTTACTTTAAAATCAAAAATACCAAAAGTCTTCTTAAATCGAAGCTTCGGTTTCAAAACCGACAACAATTGTTACATATGTAACGTAATCGAAAATTGTAAACCTAATCTATCTACTATACTAAAACAATTCATCTTAGTCACATGACATATTCTTAGCCAATCATTTTGTTGATGTGGACACCCTCTTAGGCCAGAGAATTCCTCTTGGGCGCCAATCTCTTTTCCTCTATGCTCCTTCTCACGTAAGTTTCTTCACACCGCCATCTCTCTCTCTTCTTTCCCATTTTTATTTCATCCTCCTTCACATTCAAAAACCCTAATCTACGTCATGTGCCACCGGATTTAAAATAAAAAACCATAGATCTGATTATATATTTCATGTTGTCGATTCTTCTCTGAAAGGATTCCGGTCAGCTAGGGTTTTCTCCGCAGCAACTGGTGGTGGATTTCTCTCTGCCGATCTAGGGTTTAACTCTAAATCCCCACCTAAAGCAACTTAGCCAAAAGGTATGTTTTCTTCTCAATCTTTAATGTTGTAACCCAGATTTCCGTTGTTGATTCCACTTTAACGTATGTTTAATCTGTTTATTGTCCATATGTGTTCTTATTTAGTGTTTTTAAACAATCTAACATTCACCAAATCACTTTTTGATGTTCATCCGAAATTTAAAATCTTAAATCATTTTGATGTTTTTCATATGTGTTATCTGTATAATCTTGATTTCAAGTTATTTTCTTCATCGATTACATTTTTTCAAAACTCCAAATTCAACAAAAGAAATTAAACTTTTCATGTTGTTCAAGTTATATCTTGATTCACTTTTGATTTCGACTAACTTTCAGTTCTAATTCACAATGGATTTGAATCAAAGCAAGCTGTTAAGTTGTGTGATAGGAATTTTGGCATTGGATTGCTGATGCATGATAGTGGATTGAGTTAGTGTATGCACGCCAACCGTTTGTGTATTTGCTTGACTGAAAGTTTTTTATTTTTTTGATGGATTGGATTACCTCTTGCACGCCAATTGTTTCATTGTTGAATTGTTAGTAGTGAATGCATGATTGTTATGGTGTTTGCCTTTTATGTATTGGATTATAATATACCACCAACTGTCTGTGTTTATGCATGAATGAAAATTTTGTTTTTTTATAAAAGTACTTAGTGTGTGCTGGATAAGAATCATACCAATGAGGCAAGAACAATTAGGTCAATTCGACGGCTGGGACTTCTAATTTGTGCAATTGAGTGTATTAAGTACATACAGTAGAAAAGCTTTAAAAAAAGTAATTAACCAAAGTTAAAAAAAATTGATAGTTGGCCATATTTTGTGATATGCTACAGTACTAATTTACCAATATACTAGACTAAACTCCAATGACAATATAAGCTGTATATTAGAATAATATATAGATACATATTTTGAAAGAATATTTATTACTTTACTTATCAATATGTGTTATTTTCTCTAGCTAGACTATATGTATCTTATAGACTATGAAGATGTGTTTATATGTAGTATATATCTGACATTTTTAGTGCTCTCTTTGTTTTGATAACATGCTAGCAACAACAATACATGTCTCAACAGATTTTTGTATTTTTTTCAACTAGCAGATACCACTTTTCTCCTAACGTTACCTCTGTATCCATATGACTGGTCCGGCCAGCTGCTGATCGTTTCTTGGATAGAACCAACATAATTTGAGAGAGAGAGAGAGAGAGAGAGAGAGAGTTGACACAGAGAGCAGAGTGCCGGGTAAGTTTGCATGAGGTTTTAACAAAGTCTAGAGCAGTAGGATTGGTAATAACACAAGTGGTGTAGTGGAAGTTGATTAGAAGGATTAGCAAGTAAAATGTAAGTCCTTAAAGTTTGATATTGTAGTTTAGTTCCTTGAGATGTTCAGGAGGATTAGATAGTAGACACTCATGAAATAGTTTAAGACCAAACTTGTTTTTTAGTTAAAGTGTTACCTCTTTTCTAAGATCATTTTTCCTAAGTTGTATGTGACCTATGCAAACCTCAGAACCTAACCCGATTCTATCTAATTAAAAATACCTTTGTGTTTATTTTTCTATGTAGATATTCAATCTCAAGCTTTCTGGAGCAGGAACATTTCGCTAAGATAATTTCTTGGAATTGACATTTGTTAAAAATACCATTCAATGTACTTTTTTCCATATAATCTAATGCATAAGGTTAAGGGTTAAAGAATAGGTTGTATAAGTCTGTTATCGTTGTGTAGTTCACGTTTGTATGCATTGCTTTTACGGCTAATTAGCATTAAAGTAATCATTTTTGTGCAAAAATGCATCACGTTGCTGTTGAATAGGAGTATTTTTAATCTTTTATTTTTACCAAGTATAGTGTGTACCTGAAAAATACTAATTTGTTAGCTTTTTTTATTATCAACATAATTACTTTAGAGCAATATGGTAGTTATCTGCTCACACCATGACACCTTGGGCCACATTTTGTTTGCTTCGTTGTAAAGCAAGTGAGTTTAATTTGGTGAACATGCTTTGTTTGCTAGGGTTAAGTTTTAATATTATTAAAGCTAGGGTTTAATTTCTGGTTGAATGGTTAGGATTTAGACCGGTCAAAGTTAGGTTAGGGAGATGAGAGATTGATATATGAGGTGAAATGTTATGTTGTTTGAACTTTTTTAATGTGTTTATGAACCGTTTTTGGATTGATTTTTGATAGAGTGTTAGATGATGAGTGATTTTTGTTGATTGTTAAGGTGCATCAGGTTGGAGAGACTGTGAATGTGGATTACTTTTCAGTTGATGGGGTTTCGGATCATGAATTGCATCTTGATGAGGTTGTGAAACAAAGGGAGGAGCTTCAGCATTTGGAGGTTAATTTGAAGGCTAGATTGATTGCTAGATCAGAAGTGACTGGGATTCATGAACGGTTTGATTCGCAGATTAAAGAGCATATTACTTCAAATGTTAAACTTCAGGTGTGTGGGAGTGTCTTGGTTTAAGGATTTATGTTTGTAGTTATAGAAATTTATCGCTTACTAGAGTGTTTGTGTGTAAAGGAACAACTGCATGAAAGGGAAAAGACTATAATGGACTTGCAAAGAACTTTGGATGATAAGGATAAAGAGCTTCATGCAATTAGATTGGACCATGAAGCGGTATTCACCTAAATATTCATGATTTATTTAATGCTTTTATTTATCTGTTATTTTTTTATACATATATTTTTGTTCTTCATTGTTATAGGCATGGGCTAAAGAGGACCTCATACGTGAGCAACAAAAAAAATGAACTGGCAACTTTTCGGTATATCTTTTTAGTTCAAAGTTTAAACCTTCCATGTTTTTTAGAATTCTGATAATACTTAAACATGTTTACTCTGTGGTTGTATATAGACTTGCATGTATTAGTCACACTGTGGGGATGTATCTAAAATTTGATGATTGTAATATAAGTCATCATATATGCATTTGTAGGAGAGAACGTGATAATCCTGAAGCTGAAAAGGCTCAGCATATTAAAAAAATCCATGAATTACAGAAACATGTTCAAGAAAAGGAGAGGTAGCTCACGAAATTGCAGGAACAGGTACCCTTTCAGCTATTCTTTTGTAATATAAACCAATACCATCATGATTTCAAAGCTTTTTAATCTTTATTCTAATTGCCACAATATCATTGACTTGTGTTATATGTTATATCAAACTGAGCACATCAAGTCAAAGCATTTATGATGATCTATAAAGTTGGCTTTTAAAAGGCGCTACTGGCATGCGCCTCAGGCACAAGGCTGGTCACTTCTGAATTGAAAAGGCCTAATGTGTACACAAGGCACACTAAAGGCGAGGCAGGCGCACAGAAAAGCGGCTTGAAGCGCACTCGGCTCCGGAGTCTACTGGTGTTGAACATGTTGGAGGCAGTATGTTTGATCATGTGCCTAAAGCTGATGGAGTTTATATGACAGTTAGCCTTACACTTGAGGTTCTTCTCAATTGCATTTGAAAAGTATTTATAACACAGTTCATATTTATTTGTGAAGCTTTGATAGAAATATCATTATAAAATTATTTAGAGCTCAAGTTAGGTGACATGGAATTTTCGATATCTTTTGATAGTACCACTTAAACGACGAGAACCATGAAAATAAAATAGTATCAGTTACAATGAATATTTGCTTTTTAAATCCATCATTTCAAGTAATGTCGTTTTTTAAACCAAACATGGTGTAATGAGAAGGGTGATATAAAACGTGAAATATGTTATCAGGTGGCATTTTGTTTGTCTATTAGGGATGAGCATGAGTATTTGTAGTTTTCATATCAACAGGTTTTGGTATTAATGGCCGGGTTACTTTACTTTTTTATAAGAGGCTCGGTTAATTCCGTTGACCATCGGTTAACTGTCGGCTTTGAACATAGATTGATTCAATGATCAACAATTGCTTTTGGCTTCACCTTTGTGTAGGGTGTTTTTAAATTATATCTCTAACATATGCAATTCTAAGATATTCCTTTTAGAAGTTGACATTGTATTATTTGTGAAATAATGTCATATTATAACCTCATTATCTCTGTTCTAAACTTCTACTAATTGATGTTCTTTATTTTAATAGTTTATTACCTGATCATAAGTTGAGGACACTTTTTCAGCAACCTCTGAATCACCTTCGAGATTTAAAGGAATTCAATTCACTTCTATCATCTGGCAATGGGAGGAATGACTAAAACAGAGGTACATCAAATTGTGTTACAATTCCATAGACTAAGTTACATTTGTAGATGCTTCTCACAACAATAGTCACTAAGTCAAATGTGACTAAAATATGAGATTTTATTGTATATAACTACCAAGCCAAATATGATTAACACTTTTGGAGGCTTTCCATTCGTTTGACTCATTTCTTATTTATTTATTTTTTTACCCTTCTCACCAATTAGTAATTTAAGATAACTGGGTCGACCCATTTTATGTTATGTTATTTGCTAAGCCAGTTAGTTCTAAGGTTCGGGGTATCTATGTTGGTTTTACAATTATTAGTAAATCCAATTGCTTCCTTCCCTTGGGGGTAGTATTTTTTATTATGATAGGGGGCAAATAGCTTTTTTATTCAAATAATAAATAACGACTATTTGCAAAAGTGATGTGTTTTTAACAGGTAGATAGATGTTTCCTCTACCTACGTTAGTTGATTTTAGTTTATATTGATAGTTGAGACTTGATTAATATATTATTTATCTTGACTATTTTTTTCACTTGAAACACTTCATTTATAAGGTTGCTTGTGTTGTGTCTGCATAAACTGTTGTCTCAATACATGGTGTTAAATTCCAAGAGATTCTTCGAGTCAATGAGGTGGTTTAGTGAACACATTCATCTCTATTTCAAAATTATATTTTGATCCACTATTGATGCGTAACAAGGTAATTGAACTCAAATCCCTTTAGTTGTTGATATGCATTTATGGTAGGGGTGTCAATTGTGTCTGGTTGGCAGGTTGACAGGTTGCGGGTTGGCGGGCTGAAACCCGCACATGTAAATTCAGGTCAACCCGAACACGTCCCGTTTAACCCATTTTTAAATAGAGTATGTTGACAAGTTATAAACGGGTTGTTGGATTGTAAGCGAGTTGTTGGTAACATGTTTAATAGTGAGTATAAGTGGGATAGGTATATAGTATAGTGGGACAAAACTAACGTTATTATTACTAACCATGTAAAATGAAAAACATAAAAAATCTAAAAGTTTTCTTTTCTAAATACTTAAATGGGTTATCGGTTAAACCGTTTTTATATGGTTCAACGCGAACCCAACCTGTTTTTAATACGGGTCAACCCGAACCGGGCCCGTCTTTTATACGTGTCATGTCGTGTCTACCTAAATGAAGTGTTTCTTCGTGTCAGGTTCGGGCCGCGTCAAGAGTTACCACTCCTAATTTATGGTATACATTTCACAAACCACATATTCTAATTGCACTTAAATATGCAGGTTTAGGTTGGATACATTGCAAGCTTTTAAGGAAGGGCGTTATGCTACCAAGAGCTGTCAGCTTGTGTGCAAATAGGTCTATCGACAACTGTTTTTAACAATATTTGTTTTTTATATAAGTTGGGGGTGTTAAAATATGTTAATAATCGTAACACGAGAACCAATTGTGAGTATAGTAGCATCTACATCTATGTATAATTTATTAAATCGATAAATTTATAAGAAGTATTTCCTTTATACAGCACGTGTATTTATTCATAACATTTTATGTTAAGGTGTATAAAGAGATTTTCAACGAATTGTGATTTCTGCATATTGATGGTTAATAAAAGGTTGTTACCTGATCCGTTTCAACACGTGTATTTATTCATAACATTTTATGTAAACGACGATGATGATGAGATATTATCTTTAATCAACCCGTGTAATACACGGGTTCTTAAGCTAGTTAGTCATATATATTAAACTTCAAACAAGTCAAAACTTACTAAATATATCTAAGGTGAGCCAAAACGAGCAAAAGTTTCCTTAATTGGAAATTAGAAAACCTAAAACGTTACATATGTTACACTATTTTTTGTTTTAAGCGATTCTTGAAGGAATTTAATTAAATATATTATTTATTTATTAATAAACTTAATAAAAGTAATTATTATTTATTAATTTCAAAAATTAATAATAATAAAATTTTAAATCCTATTGATTTTGAATAAAACCTATCAATTATCCTTAAAAACCTTGAAATTAGGAGATAATACTTAGAGTTTTGGTTAAAATACAACTCCTACACCTCCACCCTTCACAAAATTCGACCTATAACACCTTCACATCACCCTCATTTAGCCAAATTCAACAAGTCTAGCTCTTATCTCTCCTTAGTTCGAAAATCATTAAGCTTCTCCATCATCCTCTTTGGTTTTCTCAAGAACAAGAACATACACTTTCGTGTAAGACAAATCCTTATCAAACTTAGTAAATGTATTTGGAGTCATCTATGCAACCAGTGAGTTACATAGCCCTTTTTCATTTTAAACTTTTTGGGTGAAACATGTGCAATTATTTGAACAATAGAAATTACTTATGCAATATCATATTATCTTTATATGTCTTGTCTTAGACTTTAGTTGGTGAACTAACATTAGAAACAGTACAATCATATACTTTGGTCAAGCTAACTTTAGTAGATTATAGCACTATAGGTCTAACAAACACATCCTATTCATTGACCTTTTTTTGGGTGGGTGGGGGGGGGGGTGATTGAAACAACATCATTTACAAAGGTTAACTTTTGGAGTTCCTTCAGTCACTAGGGTTGGTTGTACATCATCCTTTGCTCCCAATGTGTTTGTTTTCACAAGATTGTTTTAAATAAACTTTTGGCATGCTAATTGCTTAACACATCTTTTATATCGTATTTGCAAAACCTATGTATGCTCACCAACTGTTTATAGTTGACTATTTCATTTTCCACATGTTTCAGGAAGCAATGCTTGATGCTTATCACGATAGCATACATCTAGGAAGCTTTCGGACTTAGATTAACTTTAAATTTAAACTAGTTATCTTTGTGTTTGAACAATTTGTTTCATGTATGGATTATCTTTAATTTGATTAATGTAATATTTGAATTTTTAATAGTTGATCATGTGCTTTTGAAAAACTTTGTTTCACCATGATATTTCCACTATCAGTCGGGGTGTTACAGCTGGTGGCGCTGACCAGAAGGAGGGTTGCGATTTTGTGGAACTTCAAACTAACCCTAGACCCCTATTTATGAGTCTCTCAAACTTAAGGAATAAGATAGGGTTTGAATTCAAATCTTGTAATTATCATCAAAATAATAATATATTTCAATTTCATAATTATCTGCATAATTATTTTTTTATCTAATATTATGATTATCAACATTTTAACAATTAAACCATTAAATAATCCTTTATATTAATTATCAACAAATAACTAACTAATTAGTTAGCTTGTAATTTAATAACAAATAATTAATTAAATCCCCTTATCTGTTTATTCATAAAAAACTTGTGTGAAAAGAACAAGAGAAAATAAAGAGAGAAATTCTAGTCATTCATGATCGATACCAACGCATACATTACACATATTTATAGCTTTCAACATGAAACCGAAACTCTTGTCAAGTAGGGTAATGATGGTTATAATGTCTACAATGATGATTATTTATAACACTCCCCCTCATACATATTACCATTCATTATACGCTATTAACACTATACTACTGGAAAATGTTGGTTCAATTCTTCAGGACCGATATTAACCGATTGCAAGATCAGTTATATAGCCTCATTAAAACCTTACTAACACAACACAATTGGATAACACTTAGTTAAGGAAAAAGAGTACAATGTGTATATTTCTCCCCTTTAATTCAACATGTATCTTTCAGTCTATAAAGCTTTGATGTAGTCTTCTTTGTTTTGATGGTTTCAGGTTGCGTTATCTTCAAATAATACAGCTGGGCTTCTATTGATTGACTCTAGTCCACATTCTTCTTGAAGATGTTGAAATCATAGACTTCCACACGTAAAATCGTATCTGGATTAAGATTGAGCTATGTGGGGTCTGATAGATATCCTTCATCGTCATAACCTGATAGTTGGGACTCCACATTTTCTCATAAAGTTTAGCATGTCTTAAATCGTATATCATTTAATGCACTTTTAATTATGTCTCGTTAAAAACCTTGCTAGGAAAACACAGTGGGACAAAACAATAGCTAAGGGAGAAAAAGGAGTTCATTGCGCATTGCAATTAACAACATGCTACAGGATGATGTTAAATCGGTACTTCAGGACCTACAACATAAAATTTTAGATAATAATTGTATCTTGCTAATACATTTGTCTACAACGTAGAACCCAGGTGTCATATTGTATTGTCTGCAAGATGTATCAATACTTTAATTGCATTTAAGTATGGTATTCTAAACCAAGCGAACAGACAATCATTGGTGTAAATCGAATGAGCTTTTTCCATATAACATCTATAGAATGTAGTTTGATTGATGAGAAAATGTTACACGCATACTCGAATTGCAAATCAATAAATAATTATGTTGTGAAAAGGTCTTTCAAAATTCTCTCTCTAGCTCGACAGTTCTTCTTGATGATGTTTACATCATCATTGTAAACTTCAATTATATGAACTTTAAAAGTGAAATTTTGATAAATTGATATGGATCATTTTATCAACTTACACCCCTCTTTTCTTAATGTTTTAACTCAGTCGACTGTACCGCATATGACGAGTTTTCTTTGATATTTATAAAACACACATGGAGTTATTGCTTTATAATGCTTCGGGCGTTTTTAATCCTTCAGGGATTTTCATGCAGACGTGACTTTCAATTGTCATGTGCCAGTACGCAATAATGACATCCATAAGTTTTGTCTAAAGTCATTCTGAGATTGTGAGGTCTTTAAAAAATTAAAGGTTATCGCATCCCCTACAGGGGAATATGTTTCCTCGTAATCAACTTCTGGTGACTTTCAATTGTCATGTGCCAGTACGCAATAATGACATCCATAAGTTTTATCTAAAGTCATTCTGAGATTGTGAGGTCGTTAAAAAATTTAGAGGTTATCGCATCCCCTACAAGGGAATATGTTTCCTCGTAATCAACTTTAGGGACTATCCGAGTAACAACTTGTCAAACCACAGGGACTAAGAGTGTAATTCTGAAAAGTTGGGGACTAAAGGTGAAATTTCACCAAACCACAGGGACTATCCGTGCATTTTACTCAAAAATAAAAATATAAACAAATAAAATTCTGCACTCTCTTTCTCTCTTTAAACTTCCTCTCTCTCTAAACTCCCTTCTCATTGACGTCTTCAATGAACCATTATCCCTGCTAATGAATGAACTCAATGCAAGCCCTCTCAATGAATCTGCAAATCACACCACAAATTTGGCACCCGGGGTGTTCAATTTGTGCATTTTCCTTCTGTGGCATTTCCACAAACAGATGGTGGGCATTATTATGATCACCATAACCAAAGAAGCTGTGACCAAACCAATTACTCGTTCTCGTTTGGTGATGCGCTACAGTCGATTTGGTTCCTAATTCCCCAAAAACTAACACAATTAAACCCTCAAACAAAGCATAAATGTTAGAAAGATGAAAATCTAAACTACCTGCAGTAAAGCTCGCCATTGAAGACGGAATTAAAGAAATTAGAGCAGCAGTAGCAGTAGCAGGTGAAGATTGAGGTGTAAAAACTGCATCAATAATTTTCATCATGTACTCTGTTTTTATGTCGGTTTAGTATGAACAAAACATGAGATTTAGTTTAAGGAAATCTGAGTTGAGTGTTTCTCCAATATGATTTTCTTTGTTTCCATAGACAAGCCAGACATTGTACTAAGGATGACCTTGAGTATCGATTAGGGAAATGGAGGTCACTTGAACCAGGCCGTGGTTAACTTCGATTAGCAATAAGTGCTTTGTTTCTTCTGTGAAAATTGTTTCACCAACAAATTAGCCTAAAAATACTTTTAATGGGGTGGGGTGGGGTGGGGTGGATGGGGTGGTGTGGGTGAAGGTTGTGAATGGTGGATGGTGCAAGAGAGAGAGTTGTAGATACAGAATTATATATATATAAATAATAATAATAGTCTTATTTTAAAATATTTTGTTTTATGTTTTTTAAATAATAATATTAAATATATAGGTAAAAAGACAAAAATACCCTTTGGTGAGCAGATTTAACCAAAAAATCTAACTAAGTTTGGCCTAAAGGACATGACGTGTAAGATTTTGAAACATTAAGTACAAAACCAGTCAATTTTGAAGGTAAAGGACACTGCCTGCAATTTGATACAAACATAAAGGACAAAACTTGTAATTTACTCGGAAATAAATCTTCGGCTCACTAAATTATGACATATATTATTATTAATATTATAAGTATTTTATGCAGTTCGGTAGATAATTTGTATGAACACATTTATCACACGTCATGATAGTGCTAGGCTAAGCCGGTTATCTATCTAGTATGTATGTAACATCCTGATTAAAGAACCACATAATAATAATAATAATAATAATAATAATAATAATAATAATAATAATAAAATCATGAATGAATTGAATTTTCTTTAGTTGGAATACAAAAGAAAAAGATAACTGTCACACCCTCAAATTCCACATGCAGGGTTTTACCGCGAGGCGTGCGACTGACCAGGATCCAGCCACTAATTATGTTGAACCAATTATTTAAGTTGAAAAATCATCACAATCAACACGATTAGTGATCAGTGTTTAAAAGTCCGAAATACAGTTTAAGTTAGCAGCGGAAAAGAAAGTAAACCCATCAGAAACTTAAAAAGCTTAATAAATGTACGAGCGTAAGGCTTTACGAACCACACACTCCAGCCGACTACAACATCCGTCCAAAGCTGTACCTAACAATCTGCAAAGCATGTAGTAGGGTATCAACATAAAGTTGGCGAGTTCACGATTTTTAGTATTGTTTCAAAATCAAGTTCATTTCCAAAAATCAGGTTGTTAAATTACTCAGTTATAAAACATGTCATGTGTAGCTACCCTATCCTTAGCTACTAAACTATATGGTAATAAAACTTGAAGGTTTAAGTTGTTTGTGCCCCAGGTCAATGTCTATCATCATTGACCAGTTGCCCAGGCATAAAAGTTCATGCACGTCCTCCCAGGCACGATGTGGGACTTGTCAAACCTAATAGCGCTATAAACTAATATCCTATTCGCAAGGCCTCGACGATTAATCGATATAATGTGTGAGGACTTTCAGATAGAGTTCGTTTAGTCCGCTAAAAACATGCAATATAAATAGCATTTAACAATATTCCAAACTAGGAATATGTCACACCCCGATTTCCACGTGTCTCACCGGTGGGCCGGTGGGGGATTACCGTGACGTAGTTGACAACATTATAGTCAAACCACACAATATAAATGAATGCACAGCGGAAGCAATAAGATAATATATTTCAACATTAAGTGTAATATCAATGTATCACCATTGTTGAAATAATAATCCACAGGGGATCAAATAATAATAACAAAACTATTGTTCAACAGACTTCAGGCATCTTAAGCTTGCGAGACTTCTAATGATGCTAAGGAGAAATCCCAGCCAATTACGCATAGTACCTGCATTTAGTCTTTTTGGGGAAAATACGTCAGTTTACACTAGTAAATACATTCAACTGACACTTTTGTAAAAATGTTTAATAAAATTGGTTTAAATGCTCAAGGCACAAACTCTTTATAACTTGGGATAATTTATAATCAAATCTTGTAAAGAATTACATGTTACTATGCGTTCGGTCGCCCGGGTCGTGCCGGGTTAAAGTTTAATAGACACACCACATAGCATAAAACCGTGGCGGGTAACCAACGGCTACACTTTTATAATTATAGACATAATGCCGGGTGTACGCCTACTGATGTGTGTAAAATGCAACATATAAATCACATCAATTAAGGCATAAAACTAACCCTTTTTAAGTACTAATGTTGGAAAAAGAGTGTTTTTGTCTTCCTTTTGTATTTTCAGAATGAAATGAGCTCAAACACAAAAGAAGCAAAAAGACAACTAATTCTAGCATAAATACAAGGGAAGGAGTAAAAGTAGACTGCCCGGACCCTCAACGGCATCCTCCAAAGCAAAGAAGAGAAAACAGAAGCCTGAACACGCCCCGTGCTCAGCCAGCACGGGGCCGTGCCCAAGAAGCAGCATAAAAGACAAACTTGTAGAAGCTTCTATTGCCCACCACGGGGCCGTGTCCAGTGAGTACGGGGGCGTGGTGAAAGTACAGCAGGCGCATTAATTGTAATTGCGAATTACAATTAATGAGGAGAGAGAGTGTCAGACGGGCACGGGGGCGTGTCCAGCGGACACGGGGCCGTGCCCAGCCTTCTGTTCAGCCTATAAATAGGAGTGCTTGGTTTCATTCCATCTCATCCCTTGGCACACCACCTCTCTCACACTTCATCCACCACCCACCACCACCATAACACCATCATCCACCACCATCATCCATTGTCCATCGTAGAGTGTGTGAGTCGTCTCGGGATCCAAGATTGATAGTAAGAGTTCTTGACAATCAAGGCCATGTTTGCCTAAGTCTCTTACATCACTTGGTGAAGACAAGTTTTTAGTATAATACTTTTTATTTTTAATCTTTTGCACTTTTTATTTGGTTTTGTATTAATGACTTTAATAACTAGTTGCTTATGTTGAAGGTGATCTTTCCTTATCGTTTGTCCGTGGTGTCTTGGCATTATTTTACTGTCTATATAAAATAAAAGATTTTCACCATTCATATCTCCACGGTCTATATGGAGGTATGTTGGCTACCTGGTCGGGGGTTAAGGGAACGGTTTGGTAAGGGTCTTGCCCTTGTTCAGCGTTTAGAGGTCCTGCTTGGGACCTGGGTCAAATTTAGTAGGATCTCCTTCAATGCCCATAGGTATTGGATGGCGGGGATCCAAACTCTTTGACCCCCTCATAAGTTAACTACTATTAATAGTATAACCCGGCTATTTAGGACTGTATCCCTGCTGACTCAGACTACTTAGTCGAGGGTAACGTCACCGCCAAAAGCGGGGCCTACCATAATTTGCATTAATAACTTAATTCATTATCTTCCAATAATCCGACCCTTTAGGATTGTATCCTTGCTGACTCAAACTACTGGGTTGAGGGTAACGTCGCCTTCAAAAGAGGGGCCTACTACAATAACTAAGATAATCTCTTAAACAAGTGCAAAAGTGCGAAAATAATCAAAGGTTATACTAATACACGAGTCGGATCCAAGTGATTCATCTTCTCTATCTGTTTTTATTTTATTTTATTTTTCAGCATTTAGTTAGTTTTTATTTTCTTAGTTTAAAAACATTTTTCTCACTTTTTGATTTGATTAGACGTTGAGGATAAACCGGTATTAAAAGCTCTTGTGTCCTTGGACGACCTCGGTATCTTACCAACACTATACTACGTCCACAATGGGTGCACTTGCCCATATGTGTGTTTAGTGTTAGTGAATATCATGTTTTTATAAATTTAAAACTTGGCTAAAGGTGTAAAAAGGGCTTAATTATACATATAAATTATACATACACCAACACACATTAAGTTTTTGGCGCCGTTGCCGGGGACACAAGGATTTTAAGAAAGTTAGAAATCAACGGCCTAATCATATTTTTATTTTTCTTTTTAGTTTTTAGGATTTTTCTTAGTTTTTCAGCTTCTGCAGAGCTCAGCACGGGCCGTGCCCGCTGAACACGCCCCCGTGCTCAATCATTGGAACTGGCAATCCTGTTTTAAGTCAGACAGTAAGCTGAACACGGGGCCGTGTCCACTCAACACGCCCCCGTGCCCAAGATTCTCTTACTGAAAACAGAACCGTTAGATCCCGGCGGTTGGTAATTTCTGACACAACCATGAGTGATAGTAATTCTTTTTTACTTTCGGCACTCTTATGGTATGTGGTGTCAATTATGTGGAGGCGAACATGAAGAATTAAAATGTTATTTTCTAAATTATAGGCCCCACTATATAGACCCACCGATTCCTTGTAACCTTAAGAGGGGCGAAAGTAAAAATAAGCACTATCTCTCCCTCGAATGCGCCCAGCCAGATATTCTAGGGGAAATGCTCCTTGACGAGTTATTTCAACTAGAAGAACTAATTCTACATTGGTCAAAGGAACTTAGGAAGGACTTTATTGATCCGCCCCAAGACGATGACGATGAGGAAATGTTGGAACCGCATTCCGACAACCTCGTTGCTCCCAAAAATACCTTCATACCTAGAAAAGACTTGGACGATAGTCGTCCCTGTGCCGATTGTGCCGTGAAGGACTCTCCATCGACTTCGTTCGATGCATACATAGACCTGAGCGATTCGGCATACACCTTCTTTAACGAGAGCCCGGGAAAGGGTTGGACTTGTCCACCTAGAATGAAAATAGGAATTACCCTCACCGATAACCTCTTGCGTTCTCGCCTTAGTATAGGACAATTAAGGTATCTTAGGCACTTTGGGGTTGTTCCAACAAATCAAGAACCACCCGATATAAATAAAATCCTTAGGAGCAACAAAATTCCATAAAACAGCCTCCCGACACGGGGCCGTGTCCGGTCAACACGACCCCGTGCTCACCCAGAAGATTCTCTGCTGATTTAGTCAGAATACGGACAAAATGTGTCAGAATTTTCTCTGCACACGGGGCCGTGTCCAGCGTGCTGTCGTTTTCTTTAAATGCAGCCTGATTCCTGCTCATTTTTGACCACTTCACTAGACAGAGATTCCTGGGATCTTCACATATACCATCCTAGGTAAGTGCTAAAAGAAGGTTCCCAAGGACCATCTTGTCCCTTCCACTTTTGTTCATTTCCCCTTCTTTCAAAATTTTTCAAACATCTCCTCCATGGAAGCTTGGAAACCCCATGATTCCAACCTTCTATGTAAAGTTTGTAAGATTATTTGCTACGGATTCTTGCTTAAAGTTGATTTTATAACTTTGTTTTAAATTATCTAAGCTTAAACCACAGTTAAAAGATGTGAAAATAATTTAAAACCCAAGAATCCTTAGCCAAAAATCCTGCAGACAACTGGACACGGGGCCGTGCTCAGTGAGCACTGGGCCGTGTTCGAGGTGCTGTTTTGCAAAAATTTAGTTATCTTCGGTTTCTTTCACAGAAAATGGCCAGCAGAACTAGCGGATCATCTTCAAGAAATAACCGAAATGGGAGAAGGTCGTCCACGGCAGAAGACTCCCTAGTAAACTACGTTTACGCCTTAAGGGAAGCCATAGACGAGATGACGGGAGTAGAAGAAGCGTTAGTGGACCGTATTAATCATCTGACGGTGGGGTTGGAAGGCTGTCTTCGAGAAGTGAACCTCCTGCACCAGAGGTTAAACCTTCTCGCCTCCCCGCCTTTGGTTCCCGTAATAACCCAAAGAGCGTGGAATGTAGTGCCTGAGGTCATCATTCCGGCCGAATGGTATGCCATGCACCAAGGACCTCAGCAAAGGGTGGTGCAAGGAGTCCCGGTGAATGTTCCTCCTCAAGCCACTGAAGAGAATGAAGCTGCTTTCTTCCTTCCAAGGGAGACAGAAGAGTGGCTTTGAACAATAACCGAGGAGCCATCGGCTAAAGGTCTTACTACATCGGGAAGCTATTCCCGAAATTTTCTTAAATAAGTAGAACCCTTTATGATAACCTCATGTATCCCCCTAGTCATTTAATTAAAAACTATATGTAACTCTCTATGTTTGCAACGATATGATGGCTTCTAAGGTTTGATGGTTATTGATGAATAAAACACACTCATGGTGGTAATGGATGAAAAGGGGAACGAGAAAAATGGCCCCATGCACAAAGAACAGAGCAACCCGACACAAATCTCCATCACAGAAGGCTCAACACGGGCCGTGCCCAACCAACACGGCCCCGTGCTGAGCCACCTGCAGAAAAACGCCCAGTTCAGGTAACTGGACACGGGCCGTGGTCACCGAACACGCCCCCGTGTCCAGGCTTCTGTTTCATTTCTTTAATTTCTGTTACTGGCACCTGACCACGGGGCCGTGCCCGGTCACCACGGGGCCGTGTCCAGACTGTCAGTAACATAAATCTTTGCTTTTTAACACCACACTACACATCCAATCAACCTAAAAATTTATTTTTGGGACACATTGAGGACAATGTGTAATTTAAGTGTGGGGGGGGGAAGCTAACACTTTGAAATTTTGCAAGTCCTAACAACAAGCATTACACAAAACTCTATTGGAACCGCTAAACACCCCAAATTTTTTCAAAAATTTTCATTTTTTTTACCTGTCTAAAGTTTAAGTTGGGAATCACAAGATTAATAAGGTTATATTTTTATAAAATTTACAACCGAAAGCGTTGTGATAACAAGAACCAACATAAGAAAATTATGAAACGGCATATCAAGTCTAGTTAAAATTTGATTATAGATACTTGATCACATTAAAAAACCCATTCCCACAAAAGTGAGTTTTGAGCCTTTATAGAGCATACAAATTTACATCTTTAGACTAAATGCTCATTTTTCATTTCTTGTGTGAATAGCCGCTTGGTTCTTATAACTCTAGAACTTGCCACGACGATTCATTCCCGGTCCTTACCAACTTAAACCCAAGTAAGTAAATGATGGAGGCATTAGGACTAACCATTTTTCTTTCTACACCATTATTTTTCATTTTTTTACCACCTACCCAAAATCCCCCTAGTTAACCCCTTTGAGCCTAAACCTTTCATTTCATTACCCTAAAACCCCTTTTTACCCACCAAAAACCTTTTTATTTTTCACCCCTTATTTTAGTAACAAAGCTCGGTTTTTTTGCAAGCTTGTTCTTTTATGTGACTAAAAAAAATAAAAAAATAAAAAAATAAAAAAAATAATAATATGATGATGAAGTTAAAAACAAACAAAGCTATACAAACAAAAGCTTGTTTGGAGAAATACTTCAAAATAAAAAAGTCACTAAAATTTTTTTTTTACGAAAACCGACGTTTTTTACGCTTTTCGCCCTTTTACTAACCACTAACCCAACCACCCACCTTTAGTCCAAGCCTAACACTTCGCCCAAAAAGTCCTCTTGATATTTACAAAGGTATAAAGTTAAAAAGGAGGAGGATTGATTGCTTGGCAAGCCTATGGAAGGCGTAAGCTCCATGCCGCTCTCGAGTGATTCACTAAAAATACACCTTCGGCTGAGTGTTGAGTGATTTCTCCCGTGAGGTATGTGAACTTGTATATAAATAAAATTTTAAAAAGGCATGTTATGCACAAATAAGTAATTATCCTATGAAACGTTCTAAATAAATCATAACGAATAGGATTGTAAATAAATAAAAAAATAAAACCCAAAAAGATCTTGGATTCCCGACACTCTATGACAAGCCAAAAACATTCTCTTCTACCTATTCCATTTGGGAGTGTAAGCCACATTTAAAGAGTTTTGCTTGAGGACAAGCAAAAGTTCAAGTGTGGGGGTATTTGATGTGTGTAAAATGCAACATATAAATCACATCAATTAAGGCATAAAACTAACCCTTTTTAAGTACTAATGTTGGAAAAACAGTGTTTTTGTCTTCCTTTTGTATTTTCAGGATGAAATGAGCTCAAATTCACAAAAGAAGCAAAAAGACAACTAATTCTAGCATAAATACAAGGGAAGGAGTAAAAGTAGACTGCCCGGACCCTCAACGGCATCCTCCAAAGCAAAGAAGAGAAAACAGAAGCCTGAACACGCCCCGTGCTCAGCCAGCACGGGGCCGTGCCCAAGAAGCAGCATAAAAGACAAACTTGTATTGCCCACCACGGGGCCGTGTCCAGTGAGCACGGGGGCGTGGTGAAAGTACAGCAGACGCATTAATTGTAATTGCGAATTACAATTAATGAGGACAGAGAGTGTCAAACGGGCACAGGGGCGTGTCCAGCGGACACGGGGCCGTGCCCAGCCTTCTGTTCAGCCTATAAATAGGAGTGCTTGGTTTCATTCCATCTCATCCCTTGGCACACCACCTCTCTCACACTTCATCCACCACCCACCACCACCATAACACCATCATCCACCACCATCATCCATTGTCCATCGTAGAGTGTGTGAGTCGTCTCGGGATCCAAGATTGATAGTAAGAGTTCTTGAAAATCAAGGCCATGTTTGCCTAAGTCTCTTACATCACTTGGTGAAGACAAGTGTTTAGTATAATACTTTTTATTTTTAATCTTTTGCACTTTTTATTTGGTTTTGTATTAATGACTTTAATAACTAGTTGCTTATGTTGAAGGTGATCTTTCCTTATCGTTTGTCCGTGGTGTCTTGGCATTATTTTACTGTCTATATAAAATAAAAGATTTTCACCATTCATATCTCCACGTTCTATATGGAGGTATGTTGGCTACTTGGTCGGGGGTTAAGGGAACGGTTTGGTAAGGGTCTTGCCCTTGTTCAGCGTTTAGAGGTCCTGCTTGGGACCTGGGTCAAATTTAGTAGGATCTCCTTCAATGCCCATAGGTATTGGATGGCGGGGATCCAAACTCTTTGACCCCCTCATAAGTTAACTACTATTAATACTATAACCCGGCTATTTAGGACTGTATCCCTGCTGACTCAGACTACTTAGTCGAGGGTAACGTCACCGCCAAAAGCGGGGCCTACCATAATTTGCATTAATAACTTAATTCATTATCTTCCAATAATCTGACCCTTTAGGATTGTATCCTTGCTGACTCAAACTACTGGGTTGAGGGTAACGTCGCCTTCAAAAGAGGGGCCTACTACAATAACTAAGATAATCTCTTAAACAAGTGCAAAAGTGCGAAAATAATCAAAGGTTATACTAATACACGAGTCGGATCCAAGTGATTCATCTTGTCTATCTGTTCTTATTTTATTTTATTTTTCAGCATTTAGTTAGTTTTTATTTTCTTAGTTTAAAAACATTTTTCTCACTTTTTGATTTGATTAGACGTTGAGGATAAACCGGTATTAAAAGCTCTTGTGTCCTTGGACGACCTCGGTATCTTACCAACACTATACTACGTCCACGATGGGTGCACTTGCCCATATGTGTGTTTAGTGTTAGTGAATATCGTGTTTTTATAAATTTAAAACTTGGCTAAAGGTGTAAAAAGGGCTTAATTATACATATAAATTATACATACACCAACACACATCACCTACACCGGGATGTCAAGGTCGTGGCCATTCGTAAATGCTGCCAAGGATATCCGGGACATGGTCATTAAGCCCCCAAAGGCGTTAAGCCAACAAAACAAGTTTTTAAATGGGTCACATTGATAATACCCAACTACTAATGAGTTGGGGTCAATTGCCCGACCAAGCGGTATTTTAGATACCGTAACCCAAGCCCGTATAACGGAAAATAAGTTAAAAGTATTTACCTTTGCAAGTATAATCCTTAATTGAATAAATCACAGAGAGCTTTTACTGGTCTCCTATTCTGGAACGAAGGTCTAAAATAACCTATTAGAATCCTAACGGGTCTTTATATTTGCCGTAGCTTAGACCGGTCGGTTTCAAAGGATAGTTACGGTTTAATCGCGTGAAAGGCGAAACCGTGAATGGAGTGTGATTTTGACCCAACCAGTTTGAAGACTTGTTTTATATGGGTATAATAATCATACTCTGGATTTTGGGGTCAAAACAATATGGTTTGACCCGTTTCGGCTAATTTATGTAAACTAGTTACATAAGCTGAACCGTGCGCGCAAAAGGCGCAACGGGTAACCGTAAGAGTCCTACGCTGTTTTCCTAAGTTAACATGCCTTAAAGAGGTTGTGGTATCAGTAGGATACCTTCCCTAATGCCCGTAACGAGTTTAAGTTCATATTATGCCCCGTAGGGGTATTTTGGTCTTTTTAAAGATTATAAAAGAGGTTTTAGAGTTCTACAGGAAATCTGAGTTTCCCGAACAGTTTATAAAGTCTAAAATACTTTATTTATTATTTAAAATCAGTAGCAACTGGAATCGGGTCAAAAGACCTTGTAGAACTCAAGTTATGGCCGAAAAGGGCATATTCGGTATTTACCGAACCGTTGCCATAACCGCAGGTTATGAGCAGGTTAAAAATAATTAAAAATCTTTAAAAATCCCAAAATATTATTTTACATCAGTGAGTAAAAGGTTTGGTGTCGAAATCCGGGTTTAGATAGGCGTTATGCTAATTGCGCTATTTAATTACTAAAGTTTCGCAATTTGCGCTATTTAGCATAACTCCTATTCTGGACCTCGGACTGACGTGAAATTTTAGGGACATGCTTAGAAATCAGTAACCAAGGTTATGATCCGTTCACGTGTCCGAAATTCTCGTTTTAATTTAAAAAGGGCGTTACAGTCAACTTTTAAGCATTTAACGGAAATGTGTAAAAGACTCGGACAAACAACGAACCGGTCATAGAGGGTTATACCATCATGTAACCTGGTCCTAAGAGAGTCCTAAGGCATATCTAAATCAAACTTTAACGGGTCAGAACTGAAGTCAATGCAAAAGTCAAACTTTTGCGACTTTCGGCTCCGAACCGGGTCTAAACGGAAAATGGTCGGATCAAACAAGCTTAGATTAGTTTATATACTTATTATCATGTTTTATGAGTGTTCAAACAGGTTTCATATCATCTACATTACAGATTATGCAAGAAATCACAAAATGACATTTCTGTTGACTTTTTCTAAGCACGTTTGACTCGATATTTGAACTAGTTAGAGTGGGAATCAGAGGGTGCCCTTTTAGGGGTTTAATGCTCACATGATTACCATCATATAACTATCTTTGATTCGATAAACCACTGGACCATTCGTGATTTATCGCAAAGTCAATCGTTAGTTACAACGGATTGACTTTTAGGCTAAAACTATGGAAAAATGAAACCACAAAGGGTTAGGCAACTTACAGAAGCTTGGTGCACGACTTAGAATGATAGAGGAATGCTTGAGAGCTCCAAGAATGATCAGAAGGCAGGTTTTGAGGTGTGTTTCACTTATGCACAATGTCTTGCCTTTTATAGTGAAAAACTTGGCATAGGATCATCACAACCCAACCTACAAGGCATCATGGATGTTCAGCAGGTGGCCCTGGGTGCTAGGGGCATGTAGAGGGCGCCCATGCTTCATTAATTGCTCACAAGATCGTTCACAAGCTAAATCATTGAATCTGTCCAAAGTTTCTGCATCTGGGACTTGTACGCGGCCCGCATTAGATTCAGGCAACTTGTACGCGGGCCGCCTGGATCTTCATGTCAGGAAACGTATCTACAGGTGGCTCGCGGCCCGCTTCAACTTGCTTGTTTCACTCAGGCGGGCCGCCTGAGGCCTGTTTTCAAAGATTTTCAAATCTTTTGTAATGATTAACCTGACCTTTCGGTTTCGAAGGGGTAACTTTGCGATTTGGCCCTCGATTATTTACCGTTAAGGGCCTCGTGCCTTTTACCCGCACTGTTAAGTCCCCGGTTAGTTTAATTACTATCCGAAAAGCCTTAACTTTTATTGTTGATGCTTTTAACCCCTATCGTACGAATTTGATCATAACTTTCTCGTTTTAAAACGGAACTTCGCGAAATTTATATAGTATATTCTAGTGAGCGTATTTTACTGTTACAAGGCCTCGGGTTCGTCAACGGGTCACTCAGAGGTATAATTAAACATGTTGACACAGTTAACCCATGTAGCTTTGTAATCTCTCACTTTCTTCCGCGTTTCGCTCCGTACGATCCATGATTTATTCGTTTGAAGGTACGAGCATCGTTTAGGGTTACTATACAGTATATTTACCCTTTGTTGACATTTATAACCCTCAAATTTACATACTTTCAAGGTTTGTCAACTTTAGTCCTTTATTAAATATTTAATGCCACGTGTAAACTCATGACACGTGTTAACACATTATTGTACACAAAATTTCGAGGTGTTACAGAATACCAGGCAATCCCAATCTAGGGAAAGTGTGGTCCACCTCAAGTTGATAGTTTGTTTAAGTGGCTCCAATCCAAGAACGCGCGTGTAGCCCCAAAACAGGGGTACCGTATGTATTTCCCAAACAAGGGAAATAAGTGTGTTGTCCCAAACCAGGGACGCATGTTTTTAGAAAAAGTTGTGAACTTACCTTAGTTTAGCTCGGCAGATTAAAAGTACCCGAGTTAGAATGGTCAACCACGCCCTATTATGGTTACCAAGATTGTTAGGGTTTATGTATGCAAATTCACGTAAGTTCTATACGTATCTAACAAGTAACATGCGTACAAGTTGTCACAAATATATTACCGAGTAGTTCATAATATACACTATGACATGCTATACACCATTTATACAAACATTAAACATATTCGGACACTAAAGGTAGTAAGTTCGACACTTTATAAGCTTACAATCATGCATAGCAAAACTCACTGAAAATAGACTGTTTTAGGATGCTCGTTTACCTTACTCACGAGAATGCAAAAATTACGATCCTTTTATGTGACGTGCCCCTCGGAGGGGTTGGCCTTGTGTTAAATTTTAGAGTCTAATTCTTTACCAAAAATTTATCAGAAAAAATCATTTACTAAACAACAATCAGATTCGTCACTTTCTGACTGCAGCTCACGAAAAAATTTCATTTAAAACTCCTCGATTATCCGATTGACGTAATTCCAGTTGGAGATTTCATGACCTTCTGAAGCTACTTACAGCAAAAATTTGAGTTATAACATTCGTAATAGGCTGCAAATTGTGCCAGAAAACGCAGCCTGAACCTTCGATACGGAAAAATTCATAAAACATTCAATTTTCGTCGAAAAAATGCAACTCCAGTGGGGTTTTCAGCTATTCCCTGGAATTACATTTTAGACTCAAGAAACACATGTTTTTGTCACGTTTTGTCCACATTACAGGCAATACAAGTCAGCTGTAAATTCTGATTAGGTTTTGTTTGGATTCAGCTTTCAATTATAACATGTTTATGACACTCTAAACCCTATTTTCAGCAATCAAAACCCCAACAACACCACATACACGAATTTAGCATCAAGTTTCATCATCAACATCAAACATAATCAAAACCCTAGCATGCATACATGATCATCAAGTTACCATTCCATCAAGAATCATTAAATAAACATCAAAATACATGTTTTTTAGCAAACCCTAACACGTATAAGATCATGTTTTCATGCATCAAGAATCAAAGCAAGATCAAGAATTCAAATCACACACATGTGAATGCAATATAACAACCAAGATGTGATTACCGGAAGCAAGCAAAGAGCCTAGAGACAGAGAAGAAGATCAAACAAGCAAGATTAGGGTTCTTGGTTTTCTTGAAGTCGCCTAGAGTGAGAGAGAGGGAGAGTGCATACGTGAATGGGAGGCGGCCTAGGGTTGGGTTTGATATTATTACTTTAAAAAAAAAACAACTTACAATAAATTCATAATTGGTCCCTCAAGTTTCCCAATTCAAAGCTTGGGCAGAAAGTTATCACAATAACTTTGTAAAATGACACTCAGGTCCTTCGTTGTGCAAAGTTAACCAAATTAAATCCGTATGTTTGTTTGTATGCTACTAACTTGTGCGTTTATATGTGTAACTTTACATTTATCCATATATTACAAAATTTACACATGTGTAAAATTTACTATTTGCACACGTGAACGTTTTTATCATTTACCTATGTCTACAAAACCTGTAAAAAGTAATTTACGAGGAAAAGAACTAATTTATTACAGAGATAAATCATTTAATATTTTAGAATTATGTATTTTTCATAATAAATAATGCTTTTGATCAGTTCATTACAGGTTGTTAGAGTTCTCTTTGATCCATCTCCTATGTATCTATATAACATGTTTCTGAGGATAACTCATACACTTGTATATAAGTGTATATGAGGTTTGTAAAGTTTTGTATTTAAAAATGATTTGGTGTATAATGTCCTTAGATATACAAATTTTACTGTAGTTATCAAGTGGATTAAAATGATTAAACTTGTAACTCTAGGAAATTATATATTAATACTAGGTTATAACCCCGTGTATTACACGGGTTGAATAAATAAATTTTATATATTAAATAATAAAACAATATATTTTTAAAAACCTCATTTATTGCACGGGTTGAATAAGTGTCATTTTATTTATTAAATAATAAAAAGTTATATCTATAAGAACAATATTGTACGGGTTGAATAAACGTAATACCAAATAAAAAAGTTATATCTTTAAAACTACGTGTATTACACGGGTTGAATAAATAAATTTTATATACTAAATAATAAAACAATATATCTTTGAAAACCTCATTTATTGCACGGGTTGGTTAAATGTAATTTTATATACCAAATAATAAAATATTTAATCTTTAAAAATATGCGTATTACACAGTTTGAATAAATGTAATTTTCTGTACTAAATAATTAAAATATATATATCCTTAAAAAACCCGTGTATTGTATGAATTGAATAAATCTAATTTTATACATCAAATAATAAAAAGTTATATCTTAAAAAACTCATGTATTACATGGGTCGAGTAAATGTAATTCTGTATAGTGAAAATAAAAATATTTAATATATTAACACAAAGTTTGGTTTTTGTGTTAAAAATAGATTATTCTGTTGTTGCAAAATTTGTTAACGAAGTTTCAATAAATTTTATCATTTATTTAAAACTCCATAAATGTATAAATGATAAATAATATTAGTTAATTTTATTTTAAGTTTCGTAAAATCTATTTGATACCAAACTAAACAAAATGTTCAAATATATAGTTAAGATCAAATTTAAATAATTAAGTTTGAATTTGAAGTAAATAGATAAATATAAAAGTAATAACTAATTCAAATAAATAGTATTATAAATGAGAAGAAGATTAAACTAAATAATAATTATTCATAAGATATTAAACTAAATACACTAAAATAATAATTATCTATAAGAAATACCCTAATATGATGACAAATGTTCCCAAAGTGGTTTCTTTTATTATATAGTAAAGACACTAGACTTTCAAAACTTATATCATAACTAGAATTTTAACTCGCCGTGCATTACAGCGGCGTCGAAACCTAAAGTAACTTGAATTTGTACTGTCAAATATCTGACCCAACTCGTTTCCGAACAAAACTTATGTCAAAACGTATACCAACTAAAAATATATATAAAATAAGCAGGAAAAAGTATTATATTTGATCTGACTCGTTGCCGAGAAAAAAATACGTAAAAACGTAAACAAACTTAAATCTATAACGAAACTTATTATATTTGACCCGACTCATTTTTGAACAAAATTTATGACAAAATGTAGACCATTTACATCAAAACGTGAACGACTTGGATCTATACCAACATGTACTTAAAAACACGTAAGAGAATAATGTTTTTGCATGTTAAAGAATGGTACCGCACGTGGTAACGCTGAAACGTAAACTAACTCGAATTTATACCACCTAGTGAAAACTCGAAAGGGTCAAAATTACATTTGCTACAGTGATGAACAATTTCAGAATTGTTATATTATAAATTATAAATATACTTGCTGCTGACTTATATCAAACATGATTGTTTTTAAGAATTTTTTTATTAATATTTAATTATGTTATAGTATTTCATTATTCCTATTATGTAATCAACCCATTCTTACAGGAAAAGTCATGAGAGTTATTTCTTGAAATGCATTATATAATATATCTGATACAAAGTTATGACAAAGAAAAAAAAGCATTCTACTTTTGAAAATAATAATAAGCTAACATAAACTATTTATTCCCTTTTTACACGTACAAACCTTTTTGAAAATAATAATAAGCTAACATAAACTATTTATTCCCTTTTTACACGTACAAATCTTTTTGAAAATAATAATAAGCTAACATAAAGTATTTATTCCCTTTTTACACGTACAATCCTGAGACCGGTCCACCCTTTAGTAGTCTGGTCCTTAGATTTCATATTTCAAAAAAATGGTTCTGGTTTCGGCCGGTTAAGCTTGGTCCGAGCCATTTTGACCTGACCCCCATCCCCAATCGCTTGTGTGGTTTAATTATTAGAATAATAATGTTGCTTAAAAAATGTGCACGGATTAGCCAATTTTAATTTGATTAAATAATTGACTTTATCCTTATCGTTTTTGTTTTCTCCATTGACCTTGACTACATTGGTGGGATACTTAATCGGAATGTTTGGTGGATGCAATTGATTGGTGGATTAATTACTATCATTGTTTTTTTCTTTATTAAATTAAGTTACAATAAAAAGTTCCTAACAATTTTACTTCGTAATGAGCTATTTGGATTGGGGTGAATACGAACGAAATAGATGAGATGGTGAGGTTAATCGGGTGTAAAGCGGAAGTGTTCCCATTCAAGTACTTAGGATTGACGGTTGGGGCGAATATGAATCGGATAGCGAATTGGAGGCCGGTGTATGGTATCTTCGAGAAGCGGTTGTCGTTATGGAAAGCTTCGTTTCTTTCTATAGGTGGAAGAGTCACGTTGATTCGTTCTGTTCTCGAGAGCCTCCCAACGTACTTCTTTTCGCTTTACCGTGCTCCGGCCAAAGTTGTGGAGGATTTAGAAGGTATTATCAGAAAATTTCTTTAGGGAGGTACGTCTTCTGTCAAAAAACTTCATTGGGTTGCTTGGGATAGGGTGGCGTCCCCGAAAAAAATGGGAGGTATTGGTATTCGTAACCTTAAAGAGGTTAACATTGCCTTGCTTTCTAAGTGGGGTTGGAGGTTTAAGACGGAGAAGGACAATCTTTGGGTCAAAGTGATAAGTGCCATTCATTCGGGTGGTTCCAATTGTGTAACACCCCGAATTACGTATGTCGCAAAATAATATTAAAATTTTATTGTTTAGATAATAAGACGTGGTAAATATAGATTTACTTTACCATTTTCTAAGTTTTTACAAGTTATGGAAAATCTAAAACTTATGTGCACATAAAGTTAATCAAGTTAGTATGTAAAAATGAAAGAAATGACATGTCCTAAAAGTATGAGGGGTTAATAGTGAAAATGTTATAAATTAAACATGGAACAAAAAATTAGTCAGTGTTTTGTTGTGGGGTGCGATCGAGAGAAAGGGGGAAGAGAAGAACAAAAACCCTAGCATCACAAATCCTTCAAATTGAAAAGGGAAACTGGCTCAAATCGAATGCATGGACCTAGATTCTTGATCATCTAGACTTTCTACACATGATGTAAGTTGTAGAAGTTAATTTTATGATTTGGTATGAAGTGAGACTATGATCAATCCACGAAATTTACTGAAATTAAGTATGAATATATGTTAGAATTATCATTGGAAATGTGAATTATACAAGATTTGATGCTAATTGAGGTTTGGAGATGAAACCTACTTGAATTAGTAGAAATGGCGACATGGGTATGTAACCCATGTCCAACCTTTGTTTGATTCTTGATATGATGTGTTGCATGTGACCAAATTGTTAGTTATATTGAACATGGCATGAAATTGAATTGTTATTGGTATTTTGGATGATTGAAAACAAGAACTAGGAAGAAAAGAATGAAGGTTACTTGTACATTATGTTTAGAAACTTGTACGCATGCCAAGTGTTTGATGAAATGACTAGGTGAATTTAGAAGGTGAAATAGTATGCAAGAAAGTGGTAATTAGATATGGAATGTGATAAAGAGGTGTTTATTAGTAAATTAACATGAGAATTGAGTTTAGATATAGTTCATTGCTAAGTATGGATTATGGTGCAAATGTAGAATTATGGAGGTTTCAAGTATGGTGTGTACACGTAAACAAGTGATCATGCGATTAAATGAGCATCTCACCATGAGTGTACCACATGCTGTTGAAATGATTAATGGAAGTCGAATGTGAATTGTGAATTAATATGGTTGTTCTCATGTATAATTTCATATGCTAACAAGAATGTGCGTGTAATGAAACGAAAGTATGTGTGAGTAATTATGTATGCGTGTATGATTATATGATTATGTGGTTGTAAGTACATTTGCATCATACGTATGAAATATATACATAGTGTCATATGTATAGCTTAATATGATGTAACGAATATATGGGGTTAAGTCGGAAGTTTATACATTAAACCGTTGACTTTTGGAAGTCAACTACACATAAGGGGCATAGCTAGAATTTTGACACAATTATAAGATCTTGGAACGTCATATGGTATGTGTTAAATTAATATGCGTTTTATGCGTTAACATGATGGATTGTATGAGTTTGAAAAGATGTGATTTGGGCGTATGCCTTATGTTTGTTAGACTTGACTATGAAAGCTAATTGCGAGTTATGCATTCGACACGATCATTTATATGTAAAATCGTGTATACTAACAAGGATGTGATTGCGGTGACACGAAAGCATTAGGGATCATGTGGAAATGGACTCAAGCAAGAAAGACTAACGGGTCAAGAGGAGATAAGGAAGCGAATGCGAAGACGGACGCTCAAGGTAAGTGAATCCCAAACTTACCCTTTTGACTTAATATGTTTTGTTATTTGATAATTTATTTAGAGTTATGTAAATGAGTATGAAGTAAAGGTAGTGTTAAGGTAAGTCTAATGGAAAATAGTCGAATGCGGTTAGGTAAGTTGGGAAGTGCATAATAAAGATCAAGCGGGTCAAATTAATGTGCATGAATAAAATAATGTTAATGTAATTCTTAATGGTTAGGACTCCGGGGTAAGGATTTTTGGTCTATTATGTAAGGGGAATATCATACGGACCATTAGGAAAAAGTTTTATATGATTTGGTTATGTATGGGTCAAGATATGGGAGTTTTAGTGCTTAAAATGGGAGTTGAACTGGGCACTACCGTAGCTTACGGTAGCCACCGTAAGCTACGGTAGGTTTAAAGTTTTCTGGCCACCGTAAGACAGTAGCAACTCACCGTAAGAGTTTTATGGCCACCGTAAGCTACGGTAGCCACCGTAGCTTACGGTGGAGCTGTCGCGCCCCGCCATATAGTAAGCCTAAGCTTACGCGGCCCGCGAGGGACTGTGCTGTTGGCTTTTTGCTGTAATTTTGATGTTTTGATCATGGGACTTGACTTAAAATGATTTTCTAAGGCCACATACGTTATGTTAAGAATGGTTTCGTATATCATTGATGTTAAAGGTCGTCGGTTAGTCAATGAATAGATTGCCTCGTGTTAGTGTAGGAAATTTTATAAGTATATATGTGTAAGAATCCAGAAGGCGCGTAGGTTGAATTGTATATCGTCTAGACTATGTAAAGTTGTAAGTATGTCAGTTCGGCATAAACTTACGTGTAAGAAATGGTAAAAGAAGCTTGTGTATACATTCGTGGTTATATGTTTGTGTGTAGGAAGGGATGTTGTCATGTATGAAGTTACTTATGAATATATATATATATATATATATATATGATGAGTACGTAGGTGTGAATGCATGTGTGATTGAATGTTCAATGCGTGAGACACATGCATAAACGTTATCAAGGTGTTTGAGTATCTATGATTACCAATGATGTGCCTTGAGTTGGAATGAATGCAGGTACGAGAATGTCGGCTTAGTTCGAGTTGAGATCAAGGATTGTACGGGGTAGAAAGGTCACATAGTCTGACTCATATAGGTCTTGAAGTATTAATGTTATAAAAAGTTGTAAATCCGTTTTAATGATTATATGGCATTTCGTACTCGAACCTTCATGTGATCGATATGCTTAATTAAGAACGAAATTTTTGGGCTCATATTTTCCGCTGTGTCGTATTTAAGTTCTTTCAAGTTGGTCAGACAGGGAATTGTTCAAAATACGAACGGGTCATGCCCGAATTTTGTTAAATAATAGTATGATAATATTACTTTTCGGATTAGGTAATCTGGGCGTTTCAAATTGGGACTTCTTCCCGAGTCGGAAGACGTTTGGGGGAGTGTGGTGCAATATCGTTTAGGTGTTAAAAAGGCTAGTGGTGGGAAGTATTCCGGTTCGGAATTTGTTTAGAGGGGTGGTTGGATCGGGAGAGAACATTTTATTTTGGCTTGACCCGTGGTTATTCGATGTCCCGCTTAAGGATAAATTCCCGGCCTTATTTCATTTAGAGGTGGTGAAAAATTGTAGTGTCCGGGATAGACTTGACGGGGAAGGTTTGTGGCTATGGAGACACGATTTGGATTCGGCCGATGAATGTAAGGAATGGGAGGACTTGTCATCGGCGCTGGGTTCTGTTTCTTGTTCTAATCGTGCTGATTCGTGGGTTTGGGTGGGAAGCGGGTCGGATTCATTCTCCGTTTCTGCTGTTAAAAATCTTATCGATAGCAAGAAGGATTTTAGTAGTCGGATTGTCATTGACTGGTGTAGTTGGTTTCCATCGAAGTGCAATATTTTTGTTTGGCAAGCGGAGATGGATCGGATCCCTACTGTGGAAGCCTTAGCAATAAGGGGTGTTGTGGTTTTGGACTCCGAGTGTTGCTTTTGTAATTCGGGGCCAGACTCGGTTTCTCATTTGTTCTCTTCATGCCAGTTTGCGTTGAGTCTATGGAAGAAGATTACACTTTGGTGTCGGGT
Organism: Helianthus annuus; assembly: GCF_002127325.2. Lineage (NCBI taxonomy): Eukaryota > Viridiplantae > Streptophyta > Magnoliopsida > Asterales > Asteraceae > Helianthus > Helianthus annuus. The sequence goes on along the minus strand of NC_035435.2, from coordinate 7,175,954 downwards.
TTGGAACTTTTTTGTGTTCTCTTTTCGAGATTTGGTTGAGATGCACAACACAGGGTCCAGAAAGGAGTCTGAGAGAAAAGCGTTGCAAGGGATCATCTACACGGCGTGTTGGTTATTGTGGAAGGCTAGGAATAATCTTCGTTTCAATGGCAAGAGAAGTAGTGTTGAGGAGTTGTTTAGCGATGTCCGGTCTGTTAGTTTTCTTTGGTATAAGTATAGATGCAAGAAAGCAAGGTCGGCCTTGAAGGTGGGCGGGGAGGACCACCGGCCAGGGCCCGATATATCGAAGGGCCCGTTATATAAAAAAAATCTATATTTATATGTAAAAAAAATAAATTAATAGGGTATACCCATATAAACACCAACATAGTCCCACTTACAAAACTATTTTTATGGTTTAGATTAGTTATTAGCCCATTGTCATTAGGTTTAGACTGCCTAATACCCAATTTCCTTAAGGTCTAAGGGCATGTTTTTTCGAGTTTGAACAGGGTACACGAATTCTCGGGGCCGGCCGTGCAAGAAAGGTATGTTTAGTTGGGTAGATTGGTGTAATTTTGTGAATATGTAGTTTCCTTGTTTGTTTTGGCCGGCCCGGTTTTCGGGTTTGTGTTTTCTAATAAAGTTCTCCTTTAAAAAAAATGAGCTATTTGGATTTGAATTTAATATAAAAACTAACCGGTTTCTTTTGATGGGAGCATGTTAAAAAATGATATGTTGATTTGAACTCTTTTCATTTTCATTTGTTACATTTGACAGCATAAATTGATCGTAAAGAAAAGAGATGATGAGCTTATAAAAAAAAATGTTTTGTCTAAAGATAGATAAGCAGGTTTTCAACGTATTAGCATGTATAACAGAAAACTCTACAATTAAACATGTTTAAATGTGAACAGTCCCTGGTGAACACTCTCAAAAAAGTCATTACTTTACGATAAAAAAAATAAGTAACCTTTTGTTACGCAAAATTGCTCTTGTTCCGGTTTGTTTTTACTTATTACAATCATATCTACCTCAATATTAAGGAGTTGTTTGGTAGCCTCTTAATGACATAAATTAGTAAAAGGTAACAGTGTTTAATTTACAGTAATAACACCTCTTAATAGTTCAATTGACCTCTTAATGATTAAGTGGTAAGATATGTTGAATGGTTAAGAGACAGATTTACCATTTCCCTAATAAACTTTCTTAACTCTAAAACTTCAGCCACCAACAACCACCTCCAGCACCCATGACAAACACCACCACCATCACCCGCCATCGCTAACCACCACTACCCATGACAAACACCGCCAACAACAACCACCACCACCCGCTGTTGTCAACCATCACCACCTGTCACAACCACCCATCACCAACCGCCACCACCGTTAACCCCACCACCATCATCAACCACCACCACCCACCAATAACACCGCCAACCACCAGCGCCACAACCAACAGCTACCATCACCATCGGCCAACAACTAGATACATTTCATTGACCACAAAATAGTTCAGATGAGTAAAATAGTTATTTTGCACAGTTATTCAGAGCTTTAGTCAAAGAACACTTAGGCCATGGGGTATGAGGCTTGGGTTGGGGGCGTGGGTTGGAGGAAAACACCCAAGGCACCACCCCGGGTGGGCTTGGGTTGGGGCGTGGCCCTTTGGGGCTTGGGTTTCAAGCCGGGCATGGGGCGGGGGAAGTGAGCTGACATGGCGGGCTGTGTATGGCCAAAAGAAAAGAGTCGTTGGGCTAGCCGTTGGCCAACGGCTATATTAAAAAAAAATAATTTTTTCTTCCATTTTTTCACTATAAAACTCACATTTTTCTTCCATTTTTTACCACATTCAACCACATCTTCTATACATCTCCAATTCTCCTTCTACAAAACGAAAAAATGCATCCTTAAACCGTCCTTTTGACCCGAACAACCCGTATGCATTCCAAGAAAATAATCCTAGCCCACCACCCACTCGTCCAATGGCTCGTCCATTTTTCATACACCCTTCTATTCCCGACATGGCGAGTTATGCATCGTATATCGGGAATCGTGTGTTTACTAACTTCCCACACACCGACGATTCGATACTTACCCCGTTTTCACAATCGCCCATCGACCTTTCACCAACCTCCATCGACTTTTCACAAAACGAATCCGTTCCCGAAACTCAACCACCCAATGATGGTCCTTCCGCATCGAAACCCATCAAAAAGAGAAGTCATAATAAAAAAACCGAGGCGGATAAAGTAGTTGAAACCGCCAAACGATAACAACAAAAATGGGTCGTTGCTGAAGAAGTTGCATTGGCGAGGGCTTGGTGTCAACAATCTCAACATTCAACTTTAGGTATTCTTAACCTTTGTTTTTATTAATGGTTATTTTTTATATAAGTTTGTAATATATTAAATTTTTTTTATTAAAATAGGAAATTCGCAACATCGAACCGCCCTGTGGGAACCGGTTAGTAGACTATTCCATGAAGAAATGGGAAGGGAGGCTTATCGTGAAAACGATAGCTTATCCTCAAAGTGGAGCGAGATAAGCACCCAACTTACAAAATTTCGTGGTTTTTTAAATAAAGCAAAGCAAAACCCTAAAAGTGGTGAAACTGAAGCCAACATTTTGACAAATGCAGTGGTCACATTCAAATCAAATGTGAAGACCGACTTCCGTTTCATGCATTGTTGGGAGATTTGTAAGTTCCATCCAAAGTTTGCGACTATTCCCATTGGTATTGAAACTAACTCGTCTTCCAAAAGGTCAAGGGCCTCATCCCAAGCCCAATCTGATGCACGAGATCAAGAGTTTGAGGACCTTTTGGATGATTCGCCAAGCCCAAACCGGCCTGGGTATGGAAGAAATGTCTCAAGAAGGCGTGCTCAAAAATCTAGATCTGGTACGGCATCGCCTTCAGCTGGGAGTTCTGGCTCGCGTAGGGGAATATACAGCGAGCAGTTGGATGACATTTCATGCAAGTTGGATACATTCAACGTATTCCAACAACAAAGGGCCGAAATACGAAGGAGCAAAGAAGCTAGAGATGCCGCTAGAGATGCCCAGAAACAAAAACGGGATGATTTGAAATTTCTATCCCAGCCCATTGATCATTTACAGGGTGACGAGTTACAACTAGTCTTGGCGTTGAGAGAAGAGATAAAAAAACAAATATAAAAGTTAGGAATTTTTTTTTGTAATTTTCTTTATTTAAAAATATTAAAAAAATTAAATTTGTTGTTTTAAAATAATATTGAAATAGCCCAGTGGATCAGCCCAGCGAAGCCCACCAAACCCACGCTCCAAACCCCCGCCCCAACACACCGTGTTGAATGTGGGTTTAGCCCATGTCTGCCACCCATTCCACGTGTCAACCAATGCCCAACCCAAGCCTCACCATACCCCATAGTCTTACCGCTCAACATTTACTAGTTCAGAACCTCTTACTGGTCAGACCTCTTACTAGTTATCACTTAATATTCTCAAATAACCTCTAAGTTATGCAAGAAAATATGAGTATTAAGTTGAACTCCAAACAACTAAAGTGGATATAAGAAGTTAAATAACCTCTTTTAATGTGATAATAAATATTAAATTATCAAGTTTTGTAAAGTTTTATAGAATATTCAAATGCAATTATTAATTCTTATAATTAACACTAGGTTAGAACCTCGTGTATTACATGGGTTAAATAAATGTAATTTTATATACTAAATTAAAACAATTATTCTTTAAAAATCTTGTTTATTACACGGGTTGAACAAATGTAATTTTATATATTAAATAATAAAAAAATATATCTCTAAGAACCTCATGTATTGTACTGAATAAATATAATTTTATATACCAAATAATAAAAATCCATGTATTGTACGGGTTGAATAAATCTAATTATATATACTAAATAATAAAAAAGTTATATCTTTAAAAACACTGTGTATTACACGGGTTAAATAAATGTAATTTTGTAACCTTGTATATTACACGGGTTGGATAAATGTAATTTTATAAACTAAATAATAAAAAATTATATCTTTATAAACCCCGTGTATTATACGGGTTGAATAAGTCTAATTATATATACTAAATCATCATCATCATACTCAGTAAATCTCACAAATAGCAAAGCTAAGGTAGGGTCTGAGGAGAGTAAGATGTAGAGGCTACTTTCAGTAAGACCCCCGACTCGATAGTAGTTTTGCATCAAGCTTTGGACATAATGCACATAACACTTAGCAATCGGGACAAAGACCGATTAGTGCATGTTCCCTTTTGTCTTTCTGCTATCAACGCCACCACATGATGATGATGCATGATTAACTGTCCGCCGCTTTTAACGTTATTTTCACAAATTTAGTGAAATAACGTTAAATTAGTGCAAATTCACTTTTGCCCTCCGAGCGTCCACACATATATACATTATTAAAAGTTAGATTAGATTATATATGAAATTAAGTGTATAACAAAAAGTCTTTATAAATTTCACGTAGAATTAATTGGAATCCTTTATTAAAAGTAGGTTAGATTATATATTGGCTTATATGTGTGAGTAATTGTGATTATTGAATGGTTGAATTTTGAGGGTTTTGAAATGTGAATTTGATTATAATATATTATATTTTAGTTTTAAAACTTCTAGAATGATTGAATCAAATAAAAGGATTATGATTTCCTAGAAACAAAAATAACTGAGTTTTTTTCTGGTCATTTTGAACATGAGCAAATAGAAAGATAGCATCTTAATAAAAAAAAATAACTAATTACAAATGTGAAACCCAATAATTTTACTTCTGTCCCATTTGAACGGAAAAGATAAGTACAAACTAAATTAAAAAAAAATGCAATATGAAAATAAGAGATAGAATAATCGATTTTTTTTCATAAAATATGAGATAAGGGTGAACTAAATAAAAAAGTGTTAATTTGGTAAATAATAATATTAAGTATGAAAAGGTAGGAAATTACAAATGTAGACATCTTCAATGAATGACTGTCCAAAATTAGGTTTCTTTTATTATATAGTATAGATATAGATTATTTAATACAAAGTAGAAGAACGAGTATATATGAATTTTGGATTTTAATACAAAGTTGGATTTTATATTATTCTCATTTGTATACGTAGAATAAATAACATTATTTTTTAAAAGAAATAATGTAATAATCATTGTCTTACAAGTTTTAGAAACAAACATCTATCTGCTATAATAAAAGAAACCAACTTTTGAACACGTGTCAATCATTGAAGGTATCCTCAAATATATATACTTATCTTATATTAACTAAATAAATAAATAATAAGTTAATATTAAACCTTATCATACTTTAATAAAATATTATCCTCAAATCTAAATTGTTAATTTAATATATTTAAAAAAAAGTACCTCTCTATCCTACTTATCTTATATTAAATATATAAAATGTTATCCTAATTTATTAAAAATATAATTTTTTTATTATTTGGTATACAAAATTATATTTATTCAACTCGTGTAAAACGCGAGGTTTTAAAAAAATTAAGTTTTTTTATTATTTACTATACAAAGTTACATTTATATAACCCGTGTAATACACGAAGTTTTTAAAGATATAACTTTTTATCATTTGCTATGTAAAATTAGATTTATTCAACACGTGTAATATACGGGGTTTTTAAGGATATATTTTTTTTATTATTTGGTAGATTTTTCAACCCGACTATACACGGGTTTTTTTAAAGACACGACGTTTTTAGTATTTAATATACAAAATTACATTTATTTAATCTGTGTAATACACATGTCTTTTAGAGATATAAATTTTTTTTAGATCTATTCAACACGTGTAATATACGGGATTTTTAAGGATGTAATTTTTTTTATCATTTGGTAGATTTATTCAACCCAATTATACATGGATTTTTTAAAGATACGACGTTTTTAGTATTTAGTATACAAAATTACATTTATTTAATCTGTGTAATACTGTAGGATCGTATTCTGACCCGAACGAGTCTATCAGAGGAGTTTCGATCAGTTGCAGGTGCGGAAAACAAGTAACTGATGTAGAAATAGCTGGCAATTCACTTAAAACACTCTTTTGATTGATATTACAGTGTTTACATTCAATTGGAAGACCGGCAGCACCTCGGTATCCGTAGACAAGAACTGTTACAAATGATTTCGTTCTTGGGGTATTTATATTGTCTTGATTTCGCTCATATGGACATGATGTCCATAAAAGCGAAATCACTATTCTGATTTCCCACATAGTGACATGCTTCTAATTTCCCACATAGTGACATGCTTCTGATTTCCCACATAGTGACATGTCCATATATGTGAAATCAACTTTCTGATTTCCCACGAAATGACATGTCCATATATGTGAAATCAACTTTCTTGGGAAATCATCACTACTACTCTATATTCTCGTACAATGTGCCCTGATCTAACATTCTAAGACTAAGACTCGATACAAGACGAAGTCGACAGATGCATGCACTAACAAATACACATGGTTTTTAAAGATATAACTTTTTTTATTATTTGATATATAAAATTAAATTTATTTAACTCGTACAATATACGAGTTTCATAAAGATATAATTTTTATTATTTAATATATAAAATTATATTTATTCAACCCGTGTAATACACGGGGTTCTAACCTAGTATTACTTATATATGTATTGTAATTAGTTGATTACAAAAGAAAGTAATGTAAAGCGTATATATTATAAAAAGTTAAAATATATTACTAATCAGTTTTATAATAAAAGAAAAAAATGTTCATAAGATATAAAAAAATCAATAAGCGGTGTAAGAAAACACAAAACATAACAAATATAACAATATGAATAATGATGTATATGCTTTAGTTATTACGTCAATATAATATACTACATTATAGGCTTGTGTATTACACGTATTTTAAGATATAAATTGTGTAATTTTATAACAAGGTGTACGTAAATTTACATTAAATTATTATTATAAAATAATTTAAGCTAAAGTGATTTAACTTACATATTTAATTCTATAAATATTTTGTGAAGCTTATTATCCTTATAAACGAAATGAACAGTAATAAATAATAAATATTAAAAACAGAAATGAATTAACACTAAAAAAATAGAAATAAATGAATAGTATCGAGTACCGGTATCAAATTTACCAATGAGTGTATTTTCGGTATCCGTTCGGCACCGGTATTCATCGGGTTTTACCCTCAAATACCGGTGCCGTACCAGTACCGACCGTATCAAGCCGTACTGTACTAGGTATATTCGGTACTGGTACCCACTTTTTGGGATTTCGGTAACGGTATTTTCGGTGCCGGTTGGTACCGACCTCATCAAATCGTGTAGCAACATAGCAATGCAAATAATTGCACAGTTTAGATTACTTTTAATACACACAGTAAGTAAACTGTGTTTCGTTTGAATGAGGTTTTATATACACAACAACTTATTTTGTTTTATTTTTTGTCTTTTTACGTAATGAATGAATTGTAGCATGTAAAATAAACTTGGATATTTAGATTATTGATGAGCAAATCGTATCAAATTCTGTAATCAAACCGGTATCGTATCGGTACCGGATTTACTATACAAAATCATTTTCGGTACCAATTTGGTACCCACCTTTTGGTGTTTTTAGAATCGTTACTTTCGGTTCGACACCGGTCTAGCACCATACCTATATTTATTGATTTTTACCTTCAAATACCATACCGTATTGTATCAAGAATTCTCGGTGCCGGTACCTAATTTCGATGATTTTTCGGATCGGTACTTTCGGTGCCGTTACCGGTACCGAGCTCATCCATATTTTAACGTGTTAGCACCGTAATAACTGAACTGAAAACAACCGAATTTCCAACCTGTATGACGAGTGGGTCCTATTATTATTATATATATTAGGTTATTTAAAATCGCTTTTTTTGGACGGATTGACTATCCTTTTCACGACATTTTTATTTATAGTTTGATATTCGGTATCTGCTTGCCGTTACTGACACGTGTTTTGCAGTCATTGGGTCCCTGCCGCAACGCGCGAGCTGAAATTTATTATCCTTATATTAAAAAACCAACGAAATGAACAGTAATAAATAATAAATATTAAAAACAGAAATGAATTAACACTAAAAAATAGAAATAAATGAATAGTATCGAGTACCGGTATCAAATTTACCAATGAGTGTATTTTCGGTATTCGTTCGGCACCGGTATTCATCGGGTTTTACCCTCAAATACCGGTGCCGTACTAGTACCGACCGTATCAAGCCGTACTGTACCAAGTATATTCGGTACCGGTACCCACTTTTTGGGATTTCGGTAACGGTATTTTCGGTACCGGTTGGTACCGAGCTCATCAAATCGTGTAGCAACGTAGCAATGCAAATAATTGCACAGTTTAGATTACTTTTCATACACACATTAAGTAAACTGTGTTTCGTTTGAATGAGGTTTTATATACACAACAACTTATTTTGCTTTATTTTTTGTCCTTTTAGGTAATGAATGAATTGTAGCATGTAAAATAAACTTGGATATTTAGATTATTGATGAGCAAATCGTATCAAATCCTGTGATCAAATCGGTATCATATCGGTACCAGATTTACTATACCAAATCATTTTCGGTACCAATTTGGTACCCACCTTTTGGCGTTTTCAGAATCGTTACTTTCGGTTCGACACCAGTCTAGCACCATACCTATATTTATTGATTTTTACCTTCAAATACTATACCGTATTGTATCGAGAATTTTCGGTGCCGGTACCTAATTTCGATGATTTTCCAGATCGGTACTTTCGGTGCCGTTACCGGTACTGAGCTCATCCATATTTTAACGTGTTAGCACCGTAATAACTGAACTGAAAACAACCGAATTTCCAACGTGTAGGACGTGTGGGTCCTATTATTATTATATATATTAGGTTATTTAAAATCGCTTTTTTTGGACGGATTGACTATCCTTTTCACGACATTTTTATTTATATTTTGATATTCAGTATCTGCTTGCCGTTACTGACACGCGTTTTGTAGTCATTGGGTCCCCGCCGCAACGGACGAGCGGAAATTTAACTAGTTTCTTAGAATTATAAACTGCTAATGATTCCAAAACGATCAATATTAATAAACATAACAATTAAATAAAATTCTTATTTCAATGGTTTAGAATTTTAAGTAAATATTACTTTTATAATGTTATTACATAAATATATTATATAATCTGATGAAAATAAAATACCTAAGATATATATTTGTTTAATTATGATGATAAATAAGATTATATATTTATTTAGGTGAATTTTTTTTCTACATCTTGAGTCTTGAAATATTAATGTTATGATGCATAATTGTTGTATATGTATTTATTTAAATTTAAATTATTATGATATATAAAGATTATATATTTATTTAGATATATAAACATAAAATTTTAAACATCTTGAATTTAGAAAAAAGATTAACTGATCATATTGTGATTGATCCGAGAGAAGATATTACACCTATCTATGAAATTATGTAAAGCCTATTGATAGAAATAGTTGTGAATAACAATAATATTTTGCAATAAAAGTAAGTATAAATTAAATTAGTACGATATTATATTTTTAAGGGAGGAGGAGAAATTGTCATGTGACATTAAGTGGAATGCTTTATTAGAATTAAATATAAAGTGTTTATAAAAAAATTGATTTGGCAAACTAAACAGTTTAACTAAAGTACGTTAAGATTACACTAGTAGACATTGGTAGATATAAAACTTTTATATGAAACAGTTTTTTTAAGAGCTTCACATCATCGTTCCAAACAAAATTCAATGCAAAAAATTTGAGTAGAATTTGATATCTAACTCGTCATCTCTTAAATAATGATTATATTTGAATGGTATTATTATTATTCGTATTGTTGTTGTGTAAATATTTAGTAATTATATACTTAAGTCCTTTCAAAAAAAAATTATATAAGATAATACTTAATTTAAATAGTATTTTTTTTGAACGGCAAATTTGGATCACTGACGGAGCACTGGAGTATCACCGTGCCACTAGCAGAACCACCCGATCATATCCATCTCCACTAGGCAATAGTACCTATACACCAATTCAGGAGGAAACCCAATAAATCTGGGAAAAACCCCCTATGTGAGAATCGAACCCATGACCTAATGGTCATAAGTCTTATCCCACCACCAAGATACCACTAGGCTATAATGCCATGGGTAATTTAAATAGTATTTAGTTATAAAAAAATAAAATAGTATATGTAAATTTAAATCTAAATTTAAAGTATTATATTCTAAATAATATTTAATGTAGTGAATTAAATAATCTGATGTGTATTAAATAATGTCTCAATTAAGAGAAGCTTATTAAATAAAGACAAATTAGGAACAATTACGCAGCACTTTTACTTTATGCAAAAAAATATTGTATTAGGGAGGGTGGTTGTGGTAGGGGGATAGTGGTGGTGGCTGAGTGGTGATGGCGGTAGTGGAGGTGGAGGTGGTTGTGGTTTTTTAAAGGGAGAGAAAGTAGAGAGAGAGATGTGTCTGATAAAGAGAGAGAGATGGACCAAGGGTATTTTTGTAATTTTACATCCACTTAACTGAATTATTTAACACCCATCCATTATAGGGATTATCTGAGTAATAGTTTGTTAAACCACAGGAACTATACATGCTATTTTGAAAAGGTGAGACTAAAGGTGAAAAATGCCAAACCACAGGAACTATCCGGGCAATTAACTCGTAAACTTAAATAAGATAATACTTAATATAGTGAATAAAATAATTTCATGTGTATTAAATAATGTATTAATTAGGAGAAGTTTATTAAATGGGGGCAAGTTAGTTATTAAAAATTATTAAATGGTGGTAAATTATGAATTTTTTTTTTGAACGGCCAACAAAAATATTATTATTTCAACTAGCCAGAAGCTAGACACCAAATTTACAAGACAAGACACCAAATACACCAAACTACCAACACCAAAATCAGTACTAAACACAATAAATACTACATTACCATATCAAGTTAAAGCTTTGCCAATCGCTCCAAGACCAATGCGGAGACCTCGACTGATTCTTAATCCAGTGTTAGGCCATCGTTTTGGATTCTCCACAACCTTCGAAACACTCGGAATGGCTTGATGAAATAAAGCTTCGTTTCTCGTCTTCCATAAACACCAAATTACTACCTGAGAAATAGCACTGAAGACTCTCTTTCTCTTAGCATTACCTTGCACCAGCATATATGGGAATCCAGGATATCTTTTAGACTAAAGGCTATCATAGGGGGAGTTTTGCACCATTGGGCCACAACTAACCATACCGATTGAGCGAAATGGCAGGAGACAAACAAGTGCTCACTGGTCTCGTCGAAATCACCACACAGAAGACACCTTGAGTCACTGATGAAAATATTCCTAGCTGCTAGTGCTACTCTAGTCGGTAACCGATCCAATAAAGCTCGCCATGAAACGATCCCGACTTTCTTGGGAAGGAATTTATTCCATACAAACTGATAGTCAGGAACGGATCGTGAATTAGCAGCCGATATTTGTTTAATACTCGCAACCGAGAAAGCGTCCGAGTTATCCAGCCTCCATATCCACTTATCCGGGCTAGTAGAGGGAGTGAATTCGCACAGCATGAGCGACAATTCCAGCGGTTCATCCTTTTCATTATCAGCCAAGGCCGGCCGCTTCCAGCACCAAGACAGATTGATTGATTCCGACCCCCATACAACTCGGTCAGATACTTTGCAATGTTTCTCCTTTTCAAGAGCGAAAAGGAGAGGAAACTCGCTAAATAGAGGCTGACCACCTATCCAAGCGTCTAACCAAAAGGCCGTTGTTGATCCGCAACCCACTTTACACCATAACAATTCAGGAAGATTAATACCAAGACGATTCAGATGTGTTCGTATGCCGACTATTTGCTTCCAAGGCCCAGCTAAGGAAACTTTAGCCGGAATCGGTGCCCAAGATCGATTATTATGATGGACCGCCCACACAACCCTTCTCCATAACCCTTCTTTGTCCGTTTTAAATCTCCACCACCACTTCACCAATATAGCAAGGTTAGCATCTCTAAGAGAACCGAATCCTAGACCGCCATATTCGATTGGAGCAATAACCTTTTCCCATGCCATCCAACTCATATAGGAATTATCATCCGACCCGGCCCAAAAGAAAACCCTCCTCAACTTCTCCAGAATATCAATAACTTTTGTCGGGGCTTTATACAAGGAGAAAAAGTAAGTCGGCAACGAATTCAAAACAGATTTAAGCAAGGTGATTCTTCCTCCATAGGAAAGATTTTTGGCTTTCCAAAGAGATAATCTTTTTTTAAATAAGTCTATAACCGGATTCCAATTACGAATAAGATTCATGTTAGCCCCTACCACCAATCCTAAATGTTTAAAGGGAAAGGTACCTCTTTTGCAACCCATTGAGTCCGCCATATGCTGTACTTCTGTCTCATCTATTCCAACCCCAAACAAGGAACACTTAGCGAGATTCACTTTTAATCCCGAGACCAAATGAAAACATCTCAAGATTCTGCGTAGATTAAGAACATTCTCACACGACCACTCCCCAAGAAAAACAACATCGTCTGCGTATATAAGGTGAGATAAAACCGGTCCATTAGCTGTACACCGCAAGCCGTCCGACATGGCCTTTTTCATTATTCCAGAAAGAGCCTCTATGGCTAAGACAAACAAGAAAGGTGATGACGGGTCCCCTTGACGTAGTCCGCGAGAACACTCAAACTCCATTGTTGGCGAACCATTAACCAAAACAGACGCTCTAGATGTAACAAGAGTTGCCATGATCCAACCCCTCCAACGGTCCGGGAAGTTCATTTGAGCCATAATCGAGTCCAAATACTTCCAATTTAGGGAATCATAAGCCTTGTTAATATCGACTTTAAAAATCATACCGGACTTTTTTGCCTTCTTTAACCATGCTATAACTTCATTAAGAATCAAAGGACCGTCTGAAATATTCCTTCCAGCCAAGAAAGCAGATTGTTCTTCCGACACAAGTCTACACACCACTCTTCTAAGCCGATTAACCAACACCTTTGAGATTGCTTTATTCACTACACCAATCAAACTTATAGGAAGAAAATTTGATGGATACGAATGATCTTTAATTTTCGGAATCAGTGCAATAAACGAAGACGCACAACTTCTATTGATGGTCCCATTGGAATAGAATTCCTGAAATAGCCTAATGAAATCTCCTTGGAAAAGATCCCATTTCTTTTTAATGAATTTAAAATTGAAGCCGTCCGGGCCAGGCGCCCGATCACCGTACGCAACAAAAATTATGAATTATTACATAGAGCACTTTTACCGTATGCGACAAAATTTGTTTTAGGCATCTTAAACTTTAAAGCAAATTATAATGTGAGACGGTGTGAAACTTGTTTCATAATCTAATCGGCTCGAAGGATCGGAAAAAGTGATCGGTGTAATATTTATGACCACTTTTTGGCAGATTTGGAAAGCGTGCAATAAAAAGGAATTCGATAACTGGAGTTTGACGGTAAACGAAGTTGTGGAAGAAATCAAGGCGAATTCGTTTCTTTGGATTAGATGTAGATCGAAATTGAATGTAATGAACTGGAATAGGTGGGTTGACTTTAATATTTGTAATGTAATATTTTAATTGTTGAGTTTTACAGCGTCATGCAGCCCGGTTTCTATATGGTTATATAGAAGTTTGACACATAAGAAAAGATAACATAAATACTTAAAAATAATATAATATAAAACATGGAATGTATATAAGACGTTGCTAAGGAGTAAGGAGCCAATGATGGCTGGTCCAACTGTCGGAGGTGGAAAGGTTTACCCTGTTTTAGGGCTCCTGCCCAGGTGAGTCCCGAGTTCGAATCTGGGCCGTAAGGTAACTTTTGGCATGCAGCTGTCTCTTTTGGGCTCGCCACGGATCACACAGGGCTTGTGTGTGTTGACTAGCGTCTTCGAAACCAGTTGTTCTAGCCATCCAAAAAAGAACATCTTGCTGAAAATAGGAAATCTAACGATTACAATTTTACTTTAAAGTTTACACTTGTGGCAACATTTAAACTTTTTTGAGTAAAATGCACAAAACGTCCTTTATGTTTCCTCAAACTTGCAGGTATCATCCTTCATGTTTAAACTTGCTAGAAACAACCTTTAAGTTTATTTTTATTGCGGGTTCAATTCTTTATGAATAACCAAGTTGATTTAATTAGTTAAATTTCCTCACACGCATAACATGTGAGGGTATCCTCATTTTGGTTTCCCTTATTATAAAACCCACAAAAAGCCAATTACTTTTTAGTTCTTAATCAAAATCCAAAGGGTAAACATTTATGTCGACAGAGAGATCTAGAAATAGGTTGTGAAGGTCCGATGACAATTTCTAACCAACAGAGAGCGATTGATAACGACGTTGACATCCTCTCCGACGAACCCAAAAATCCTCCATCCATCTTCACCACCAAAGACCCTGTTCGTATTATCCATCATGGGCATCATATATCTCGTTCATATCCACCATCACCGTCCCCAATCTTCCTGAAAACCCAAACCGACTTGGGCGCTGAGGTCCGACTATGCTCCTGCAAGGTGAGCGCTTGATTGGGATCCCGACAGCGGACCAATCTGATCATGGACGCTTCTCAGATCTTTAGTCGAAATATTCTTTTAAAGGACACGAATGCCGCCATCGTTCACCAAAAAACACATTATCTCTCCATTACTGAGGTAAGAAGAAGAAGAAGAAGACACAATTTCACCGTTCAATTGTATAATATTCAGTTACAGCTCACATCGCATGCTTAGATGACGAAAAACGGACACGTGTGCTCATTGGAGGTCGTTACCGAAATGAAAATGTGTTCAGTTGCGATGAATCTGATGTTTTACCTGCTGATCATCCTGTCGTTTTGGTTAATGGCATCCTTGGAAGTTTAGACAGTTCAATTTGATTATGCAAAACTATATATATTATAACTAGTATTAGTATTGGATGTTGTTATTAAATGGTGGTTATTAGATAATTTAGATCAATAAAATTGATGTTTGTACTCATTTTTAATTTTTTGTTTCTGTTTCACTTTCTTCTTCAAAGGTTTTTGCTTAGAGCATTCTCCCTTTTCAGTCGATTGTAGAACAGTTTTCTGAAATTTTTCTTTTAATTTCAAAAACAATTTTTGTTTTTCAATTTTTTCATTTTCATCATCAGATTTCTCATCACAATCTTCAACTACGACTTTGTCATAGTTTGTGACATCGTCACTTATTGGAACTGAATTGATCGGTTTCGGACAGGGAAAATTCAAACTGTCTGATGCTGTCACAAAACCTATCAATTTCTTTTCAAGTTCATCAATCTTGTTTCTTGAATTCTCAGCTTCATGTTCAAGCTGAGATATTCTTTCAAGATGAGACTTGATTGCTTTTTCATTCTCATTTTTCATGTTTTCAAGAACAGACTTTTCATGTTCCAAAACTTTTATCTGTTCTTGAAATTTCATTTCATTTGCTTTCAAGTTTTTGTTCTCAAGCTTTATCCAGAAATCTTCATTTTCTGAAGATTTCTTTTTGCTTTCAAAGTCTTTTTCTAACTCTTCGATTTTCTTTCGAGCACAATCACCTTCCTTTTCAAGTTTAATAATTTTCTGAAGATGGGAATTGATTATTTTTTTTTACTAAAAACATTTCTCCCATCTTCAAGAATTTTTATTTGACTTTGAAATTCTTTCTCAGCTTTTAGTTTCTTTATTTCAAAAACTTTCAGTTTATCTTCAAAATTTTTTGCATTTTCTTTCAATTTCTAATTTTCCAATGTCAAACTGTTCAAGTTACTTAACAGTTTGTCATTTTCAGAGTTCAGCTTTACACAGTTTTCCTGCAAAACAAGAATCTGATTATCATCAGCTTGCTTCTTATCTTTCAGCTCTTTGACTTCCATAGTCAAACTTTCCGCATCTTTCATGAGTTTGTCATTTTCCGTCTTTAAGCTGTCACATGTAAAGCACACTGATGCAGAATTTGAAACTTCATTCTTCACAGATTCTTGATTCTTTGGATCTTGACATTTCTTTATCTCTGTCTTGTATGTTCCTGCACAAACAATTTTAACAAAATCAAGAGGTTTTAAATTTTCATCAATATAACATCGTCTCTTATAATCATATTTCATGTTTTGTTTTGCTGTAAAACACATACAAATTCTTTTATTAATTTCAGTAATTACATCCAAATTGATTTTATCTAGATTTCCCAAATTCAATTCATCTAGAAGCCCTTTGATTTTATTCATCAATATTTTCTTCTTATCCGAATTTTCATAACTATGTTTTTGAAGTTTATTGATGAAATCAGATGGATGTAATTTTGAAAATTTAGGCTCTTGTTTTAATTTCTTTAAGACATCATCCCATTCGGCAGGTAAAGCATCTGCAAACTTTGATATTTTTTCAGTATCTGTCAATTTAATTCCAAACATTTTCAACTTGTCCATCAAGTAATCCAATCTCCTTTCCATCTCTTTCAATGTCTCATCCTTTTGACATGCAAACCTTTCAAGTCTAAGAATCCAAATCTTCTTATCATCTTGTTCATACATACTCGTATGATACCAACCATATCTATTTAATCTTTCAACAAACTCATTCTCCTTTTCATCAAACATTTCTGCCATTTCAACTAATCTCGACACGTTTTCTAAAATGTCACAAAAATGAAATCACCAAATTGTTCCTAAAAGCGAAATAGCAAATCTTGTGACACTGAAGCGAAATCTGGTAATGTTCACAAGAGCGGAACTAGTAATTTTCAAATGAGCGGAACTGTAATGTTTAAATGAGCGGAACCAGTAATGTTCAAATGAGCGGAACCAGTAATATTCAAATGAGCAGAACTGTGAGTTGTCACAAGAGCGAAACCTAAGTGTTCACTGGAGCGAAACCACAAATTCTTGAACCCTTGAAACGAAACCTTTCGAGTGAAACCCCTAGATTTTGGTGACACAAAAGTGGAACTATGTGACTTCTGGAGCGAAACTATCAAATGATGTGACACTGGAGCGGAACTAGGTGATCAAATAAGCGAAACTATACAAAGTCCGTATAAGCGAAACCTAGTCCGAAGGTAGTTTGACCCATTTTTAGTCTGTATTTTGGTCCGAAACTTTCCAGGGTTTGTTAATGTCCAATAACACACAGTCTGTGAAATTTTGATCCAATTTTGACCGTGAAAACTTTCTGAATTGTTGAAAGAAGGTGTAGAAATCAGAATTTTTGAGCGAAAACGAGCTAAACGGTAAGAACTCTTCCTCCTGAGCTTTGATACCACTTGTAGGATCGTTAGACGACCTGACGAGTCGATCAGAAGAGTGCTCAGACTGAATCAGAGGCGGAATTCATTGATTCAGTCTTTGTTTAGCTTGATTTCACTATTTAACGTCTCTTTTATTGATCTGCTAACAATGTACAAGCTCTGGAGACAATCCGGCAGGACTTATCCGTACCATACAAGACCACAACCTAACTGCTATCTAGTTTCGCTCAAATGACCTTTATATAGGGCATATGGTTTCGCTTATGCATACATGCTCACAAGAGCGAAACTACATGATGACAAAATAAGCGAAACTATTACAATGACACAAAAGCGAAACCTCTCTTATGACAAATAAGCGAAACCATGTCTAAAACATGATTTCTCGATTTCCGTGCATGATACAATCAGCCCTAACCTAAAACTCGAACTAAGATGTAGTAGACAGACAACTGCACCAACATTGTGGGATTTACTCAACTTTTTAAAAGAAAATAGCCATTAATGATTAATAAAATACCTTAAATGGAAATACTTGTTTATACATAAGACTGTGGGGTATGGTGGGGCGGGGATTTGGGGCATGGGTTGACACGTGGATTTCGAGGGGCACCGCTGGTCACTTGCATGTTGGGTCGGTATGGCGGGGCGTGGCTAGCCCGCGCGGGTTGGCCACGTGTTATAATATTTTTTTTCAATTATTATAAAAATACACACAAAATTAAAATTTAAATCCTAGCCACCTATAGCCTAGCCAATGAGAGCCGGCCACGGAAGATCGCTAGGCCCGCCCAACGCCCGGGCTGAAACCCCCGCCTAAGGGGCCACACCGAAACCCAAACCCACCTGGGATAATGACTTGAGCATTTATACCCAACCCACGCTCCAACCCCACCCCATACCCCAAATTCTAAGACACACATAGGACCACGTATTTTATTTAAATGAGTATCTTGCCATTGTTGAATGGTTTAAGATATAATAAATTACCCAATCAGGAGAAGACAACACCATTCCTAAATTGCATGGCGATAGGTCAAGTCATCAAATATTATACGATTAAATTATTTTATAATGTATTTTTTAGCTACCCCATGCTATTTTGGGAATATGTTACTGGATGAAAAAATAAAATAATATTTAACGAAAGCTACCTAATTATTTTTAAAGTATTAAGAATATTGTTTTCTCTGTTTTTTTAATAAAAGTGGATCCATTATTTGCTCAAAGTGGAAAGGGACCACAAGCAATCCAATTAAATTATTGGGGGGGGGGGGGGGGGGTGTTTGGGGTTGGGAGGGGTTGTGGGGGGTTATTATAATATAACTTTTTATAAAATATTCGTTTCATAAGGTTTCAAAAGTTGATTTACAGTTGGTTTAAATAAATAATTATATTTAAAACTCCTAAGATTAATTCACATACCATGGATTTATGCTTTTTTTTTTAACCAATCAACTAATTATACGTGATTTGTGATTTATAGGATTAAATATGTTGTTTTTGGGTTGCCTAGTCTAATCCAATGTGGACACGAAAACTTAACAAGAGCCCAAAAACTGTATGACACAGGAAATCAAACACGACATGAGTTACTGTAGGTTGATATAAACATGACTCACTAAAAATAAAATTATTTAATATACTAAAAAATAATCTTTTTACATTAAAAATACATATGCATTCAAAATAGTTAAATTTAAACTAAAAAAAGTCCTGAAAATTTCTCACTTAACATTAATTATTTAATCAGTTTATTTTATAATATAAAACACAATGCAAATTCAAGTCAACCTATGAGCCCACAAGGTTAACCTGTAACATCTTGAAGAGCTGAACACGTTTAGCTAAATGTGTTTGCACATTTAATCTAAAACTGATTAGAACCTGGTTAGACTAAGATCATGGGGTATGAGGCTTGGGTTGGGCGTGGGTTGGCTGAAAACGCCCAAGCCACCACCACGGGGGCTTGGGTTGGGGCGTGGGTTTGGGCGTGGCCCCATTGGCGTGGGTTTGAAGCCGGGCGTGGGGCGGGCTAGTAAGTGACATGGCAGGCTCTCAATGGTCAAACCAAATTCATGCCCCTCAACCCAAGCCCCCAACCCAAGCCCCACCATACCCCATGGGCGTGAGTTTTGGTGGTGGGGAGCTCCCATTCCACGTGTCAACAAATGCCCCAACCCAAGCCCCAACCCATGCCCCCTGTTGAGACAACAAAATATAGACCGAGGATAGTGACAGGGGTGGTTAGGCAGAAAGGTTAAAGGGTTTAACCTTGCCTAACGCAGGTCGTGGGGTCCCCACCGTTTGCAAGACGTGGAAGGAGGTTCACTGATTTTAGTTTCTTGTTTGAAGATCCAATTCTGAAGTATTGTTCAGTAATGGATTGAGGGACAGAAAGAACAAGTGTAATGTCACTTTGAATGAGGGACACTTTGAGTGAAGTGAATGTACGATGTAAAGGACCAGAGTTTGAGAGAACAGGTCTGATCCAGGATGTCTTTGTTAATGAATGAAGTGTCATTTTATAGGCAAAGACATGTCCCAAAGGAGTATACATTTGACTAGTGAACCAGCTTGCAGTGAGGGGCTTACCCTTTCGGGGGTTGAAGCCTTTTGACCCCCGGATAATAGCGTGTATTCTGTGGACCTGCATTGCTTTTACGGCTGTGGTTGGTGAGACTGTTTGGGGATGTGACTTGTTCACTGTTCCCGTGTTACTTTACTCCATCTCTTCAGCTTTTTCAAGCGTTGAACCTTTTAACCTTTTAGGTGTTTATATACTTGGTCGTTTTATTTGGTCTCGGACCACCCCCGTCATCAGCCCCCCAAGTCAGAGGTTTTTGGGAGTAGCTCAAAGACTTCTGACTTTTTTAAGCATCTGTGTTGTTCCCTGAAGGTTTCAAGGGTTAGAGGTTTGGAGGATTGGAAGGTTGTCGGCAGTTAATGTTTGAATTTTGAAATTCTGACAACTGATTTGATTGACGTGTAGCAGTTCCTAGGGTGGCAGTTTGCAGGGTGTATTGTTTACATTTTTGCCCCTATATTAACTTGTTTATGTTTTTCTTAATTGCCGTTTCATTTTTCCATCCAAGTATTTTCTACAAGTCTTCCCCTTTTCTTTCAAGGTTAGTGTTGTTTTCTTTTGCTTTACTTTTTCATAGTTTCTTTGCAAAAATGAGTGCCCTTAAGGATTTAGCAAGATCCTTTTCCCGGTTAACCCAAGAGGAAGTAGAGTTGTTTTGTAAGGAATATGGCATTGGGATTGAGTTTACACCTACTGCTCCTGCGTGTGATGCTTCGATTGATAAATGCCCAACTGGTTTCATCGCCCTTTATTGTCGTCACTTTGAGTTTTCAAACCTTCGCTATCTGTTTTCTCTGTTTGTTTTTAATTTGTTAGAGTATTACCGGGTTTCTTTTGGTCAGATTCATCCGAAGGGCATGGCTAGGGTTTTACATTTCGAGGTTTTGTGCCGTGCCCTCGGATATGATCCTTCCTTATTGTTATTCCGTCGTTTTTTCCGATTGGCCAAGAATGGCGATTGGTTTACTTTTGAAGCATCTAAGGTTGATTCTGGCCTTATTTCATCTATGGTTACCACACTTGGAACTTGGAAGAATCGTTTTTTCTGGGTTTCGGACACTATTGTTCCGTTTAAAACTGTGTGGCGTCACCCGGATGTTGTTCTCAATGAACCGGAACCCCTTGAATCTGATTTAAATGATGCTTTTCTGAAATCTATTCGTAAATGCCCTGCGAGGGTTCGTCCCTTTCCTGAGCATTTGCTGGTTTTATTAGGGGTTAGTAAGTTGTGGGAAAAAGCTGATCGGGATCCAGTTCTGATGAGAGATGGCACGGGTATGCATTTTTGTTTTCTCCTTTCTTTTATCTTTCTAATTTTTGTCTCATGTTCTGTCTGTTTGTTGCTTGCAGTTATGTCTGCCTTGGATTTCATCAAAAGTGATGACACTTCGGATGTGGTTTTTGGGGATGTTCCTGTTGTTCCTGATGAAAATGTTGTGGTTAAAGGTATCGAACAAAGGTTTGAAGGTGGTGGGTATGTTAGTGTGTCGAATGTTAAAGGTTTCTCTAAGCCTCTTGCTCCCAAGACTTCTACCCGGCGATCTACTCGTCGTTTGAAAGCTGCTCCTCAATCCACCTCTACTGAACCGGTGGAGTTGAGTGATGATGTTGAAGAGTCTGAGGACCAAGGTGTTGAGGCGGGTTCTGAAAGGGAGAGGAAGTTAGTTGTTCATGGCAAAAAGGATTCAACCAGAAAGGTTGCTGCTACACCTGTTCAAGGTTCTTCGAGTATGGACGTTGAAGGGTTGGATCCTGATGCAGTTTATGTGCCAAGCTGGTCGGTAAAGGTTGATGATAGCTTTAAAGATGCTGCTGTTTGTGAAGAGGCCTTAAGTCATATTGCTCCTCCTTCGGTTCACAAGACTATCTCCGAAATGGATGATGATGTGATGCTGTCCCGGATGATTCTTAGTACTTGCAACCTTGCAGCTATGCTTCCTCAGGGGGTTGCTCGTTTTCGCCAAAGGATGCGAGAGTATGAAGACTTTTCTAAGAAGAAAGATAAGATGAAGTCTTCGATGGCGTCGATGAGAAAGGAGATAAGCAGCTTTGCTGAGAAGGAGGAAGCTTGGTCGAAGAAGGTTGAAGGCTTGTCCAAGCAGCATGAGATTGAAATGGCTGATTTTAAGAAGAGCTTCGAGGCTGATTGGTTGAAGCTAAAGGCGGACAGGGAGGCTTTGTATGTTGCCCAGAAAGCCTTTGATGAAGAGAAAGAAAGTTTGAAGGCTTCGGTATCTCGTGCAACTAGTGATAACCAGTGGTTGATTGAGCAGGGCTTTCAACAGGTTGTCACTTACCTGCTTCATTCTACTGAGTTTAATTCTGCCCTTGGTGATGTGTATACAAAGTTGCTAAACTTGGGAAAACACCAAGGTCTCGTTGCTGGTTACAAACTGCATGAAGCTGGGCATGCTCTGGAAAAGTCTCCCTTATTTCGCCCAGATGCTCCTGATGTGTTCAAGAGCTCAGTTGAACAAATGGAGAGGCTAACCTATCCTTATGTTCATCAGGTTTCCTCTTACTTTGGTAAGCCTTTGTCTGTTTTACAGGATTTGAAACCTGAGGGTCTGAACGAAAAGGTGTGCACTGAGGTTTTGGGCTCCCTTTCAAAGAAGAGGTCTTATTCCGGAGATAGTGATGATACTCTCTCGAGTCTGCCTGATGTTTCAAAGGATGTTGGTTTAGAGGCCTCAACGGTTGGTGGTGATGATGGTGCTAAGGCCAAGAAGTCTAAGAAAGCCAAGAAGTCCAAAGCTGAAGGTTCGAAGCCTTCTGCCATCTGATGATTATTCGTAGCTTTCTTAGCAAAACACTTTATGGTTTATGATGTTATTTTGAACAATGTTAGGCTTCCAGGAACCCTTAAGGTTCCTGTTGGTGGTGTGTTGGGCCTATATGGCCATTTGAACAGTAGTTTACCTTGCAAGTTACTAGAACTTGCTTTAACTGTTATCTGAAAGTCTTTTATGACTTTCTTTGCTATGATATGATGGTTATTATGTTACTTCTGTTATGTTTTTATGCTTGCTTTGCTTAGTTTGTTCGGTAGGCTCTTAACCCTTCAAGCCTTTTGGTTAGCTGTTTTTAGGTTGAAGCCTTCAACGTTTCAAGCTTATTATGTGGGTGGTTTGAAGCCTTAATAGCTTCTGGTTTGGTTTGCATGTTGTATTGAGGGATTTGCTTATTTTTCCTTTGGCAATTGTCATTCTTTTTTAGCCTTGTCTTTGTTGAGTTTACTTTGTCTTTATGTTTTTTACACTTTAAAGGGTTCAGTGCTGCAGACACTTAGCCTTGGTGTTTTTGAACAAGAAGACGTAGTATCTATCCTCTTCATTATTTCTTTGTGATTTACTCGATTTCGTAAGCCTATTTGTTGGTTATATTTCTAAGGCTTAAGGAACGATTGGTGTAGGTTGTTCAGACCTGTCTATGAGACATTATTGTTTTGGCTTAATAAGTCTCATGGAGTTGTATTGATTTAGGAACTCACCCCTTATATAGGTTCATTCAACCCTTGAACCTATTGAGCGATATGGCCCAGGAGCTCATCCCCTTACATGGCCCTTGCCATGGATTTTTTTGCTAGGTTCTCAACCTGATATTAGGATAGAAAGACAAGTTTGATAAAACAACTTCATTCATTCAAGCAGTACTTGTTTTTTACAAAAGGTTTTCATTTTGATACAAACCAAACTTTTCTGTCTAAACATAGAATTTTCTCAGGGTTTTTCCGTTCCAATGTCTTGGAAGCCTTTTGCCTTCTGAGTCTGCTAGCTTGTAGGATCCGCCCTTGTGTGCTTCGAGGATGGTGTATGGACCTTCCCATTTTGGGCCCAGCTTCTCTTGATTTTCCTTTTTGCTAGCTTCATTGTTTCTGAGGAATAGGTCCCCTGGTTTGAATCGTTCATTCTTAACTTTCTTGTTGTAGTAGGCTTCCATCTTCTGTTTGTATTTGGCTTCTTGTATTGCGGCTTGATCTCGGGCTTCCTCTAGGAGTTGTAAATTCAACATGGTCTCTTGTTGGTTTGTTTCGGGATCCATGTTGACAATTCGTTGGGTTACAACTCCTATTTCAGCAGGGATTACAGCCTCGGATCCAAATATCAAGCTGTAAGGCGTTTTCTTGTGGCTTGTTTTTTCGGTTGTTCTAATTGCCCATAGAACACTAGGCAATTCCTCGAGCCAATTGCTTTCATATCTTCCTAATCTCGTCTTGATGCCTTCCACTATGCTTCGGTTGGCCCTTTCAACCTGGCCGTTTGATTGTGGGTAAGCCACTGAGCTAAAGATCTGGTTGATCCTGTATTCTTTGCACCAAAGGCTAAAAGGTTTTTCAGCAAATTGCTTTCCATTGTCAGTGACAATCACTCCCGGCAACGCATAGCGGCAGATGATGTTTTCCCAAACGAAATCTATGACTTGTTTTCCTGTGATCTTTGCAAGGGGTTTAACCTCTGGCCATTTGCTGAAATAGTCAACTGCTACTAACAAAAATTTCACTCCTCCTTTGCTTGGAGGGAATGGCCCAACAATGTCCATTCCCCACTTATGGAATGGCCATGCCGAGGTTATTGGAACAAGATCATGTTTGGGACTTCTTGGGATTGGGGCATGGATTTGACAAGCATCACATTTCTTCAATTGCTCAATGGTGTCACGATGCATCGAGGGCCAGAAATATCCAAGGTTCATGAGTTTTGCAACCACCGATCTAGCTCCAAAATGGGCTCCACATACTCCTTCGTGTATTTCCTTGATCAAATACTTGTTTTGTTCAGGACCAACACATCTTAGCAAGGGGGCAAGGTAACCCTTTTTGTAGAGGGTTTCTCCTTGTAACACATATTGTCTTGCTTTGATTTTAACCCTTTCGGCTTCTATTTGATCGTTGGGTAGTTCACCATTTTGAAGGAATTTTTTGATGGGAGTCATCCAGTTTGGATCTTCCTCAGTGACTACATCTTGGATTTCCAATTCATCAATCGATGGAGCCTCCAACACTTCAACCAACACCTTTTTAGTGAGGTGGGCAAAGGTGAGGGACGCTAACTTACTTAAGGCATCAGCATTTTTGTTTTGTGACCTTGGAATTTGCTTGATGCTGAATGTTTCGAAGGTGTTCATCAATTCCTTGGATTTCTCTTTATATCTTCTCATGTTGGGTTCTTTAGCAACGTAGCTGTCGTTGACTTGGCTTGAGACTAGCAATGAATCTATGAATACTTCAAGCTTTTGAACTTTCATTTCTTTGGCCAATCTTAATCCGTCGATCAGTGCCTCGTATTCAGCCTCATTATTGGTGGTCTGAAAATCAAAACGGAGAGCATATGTGAATTCTAACCCTTCAGGGTTGATTAGAACTAAACCAGCTCCTGACCCTTCAACACTTGAAGCCCCATCGATAAATAATTTCCAGGCCTCAGGGTTGGAAGGTTCAGTGGTTGTGGTGTTTACTTCGTCAATTGTTTGGTTTGGGACTTCCACAAGGAAGTCAGCCAGAACTTGAGCTTTAATGGCTTTTCGTGGGACATAGGTGATGTTGTGCTCACCCAGTTCCACTGCCCATTTTGCTAATCGCCCCGAGTTTTCAGGTTTTTCAAGCACACTCTTAATCGGTTGGTCAGTGACCACTTGTATAGGGTGTGCTTGGAAATACCTTCGAAGCCTTCTCCCTGTTTGAACTAGGGCTAGGGCGAGTTTTTCAAGGGGAGGATATTTTGTTTCAGCTAATTTTAGAGTTTTGCTGAAAAAATAAACTGGTACCTGGGCCTTGTCTCGCTCAATGGTGAGGACTGCACTGATGGCCTCGTCAGCGATTGAGAGGTACACCGATATTAACTCCCCGGTTTCTGGTGCTGCAATATCTGGTAGGGAAGCTAAATGTTGCTTCATTTGGCTGAAAGCTTCTTCAGCTTCATCAGTCCATTTGAAATCCTTCTTGTCTGAGCAGTTCTTGAGCGTTTTATAGAAGGGCAGAGATCTTTCGGCCAATTTTGAGGTAAAACGCTTCAAGGCTGCAAGCTTCCCATTTAAGCTTTCAACCTCCTTCTTGGTTCTTGGTGGTTTAGCTTCGAGGACGGCTTTTACTTTGTTAGGGTTGGCTTTTATGCTTTGCTTTCCAACAATGTGACCCAAGAATTTTCCCTCCTCAAATCCAAATGAGCATTTTTCCGGATTAAGCTTCATGTTAACTTTTCTGAGGTTCTTGAAAGTTTCTTGAATATCGTCGAGCATTTGGTGTTCCGTCTTGCTTTTAATCACCAAGTCGTCAACGTATGCCTCCATGTTTTTGCCAATTTGGCTTTCGAAGGCCTTGTCGACGAGTCGTTGGTAGGTAGCTCCTGCATTTTTGAGGCCAAAAGGCATCTTTTGATAACAAAAGATCCCTTTGTCCGTGTGAAAGGCTGTTTTTTCCTCATCCTCTTTCTTCATGAGGATTTGGTGATAGCCTTTGTATGCATCAAGAAAGCATTTAAATGAGTATCCTGTGAGGGAATCGACCTTGAGATCAATTTCCGGTAGTGGGTAACAATCCTTAGGGCAAGCTTTGTTAAGATCTTTGAAATCTATGCACATTCTCCAAGAGTTGTCAGGTTTCTTGACCATAACCGGGTTTGCAACCCATGATTGGTACTTGACTTCTCGGAGAATACCGGCTGACACAAGCTTTTTGACCTCTTGGCAGGCTGCCAGACTTCTCTCGGGTGCCAGGCTTCTTTTCTTTTGGACCACCGGCTTGACATCCGGTGGTATTCTTAATTCGTGCTCGGCAATGTTCCGAGGGATCCCGGTCATATCTTCTGGACACCAAGCGAATACATCGTTGTAATGTGTTAGCAGCTTTTCAAGGTATGAAAGGGTCTCCTGAGAAAGATTTGGGTTGACCCTTATCCGTTGTTCAGGGTATTTAGGGTTTATGACCAACCTTTGCCTGTCTTCTTCACTGTTTGAGTTTTCACCCTCAATCATGTAAGCTTCCTGCGAGGGTTGAAGGGTTGCTATCCCCATTTCGGTAGGAAATTTAACCGTGCCATGACCAACAGACACTGCCATGTAAAATGCACACTGTCCGGGTCTCCCGATGATCACGTCATAGCTTGAGGGGATGTTGATAACCACAAAGGTTAATGACTGGATTCTTTCTTTTAATCCTTCGCTGAAACGAACATCAAGGGTTAGCTGCCCCAAAGGCTTGAGGGGTATGTCAGCGATACCTTTTATAGAGGTTCCGGAAGGTTGAACCCTTGAACGTTCTTCATTGCTTAAACGGTTGAAGAACTTTTCGAACATGATTTCAGTGGCTGCCCCAGTATCTATGTATGCCTTACATGTTTGCAGTGTTCCCACGGTGGCTTCTACAACGAGAGGACTGGGAAGTGGGTCCTTCTTCGTAGGGGGGAAGCAGACACACTGAAGCTCCCAGGCTTCCAACCGCTGCCTCTTGTGAGGAACCTTTTCATCAGAGTATACCATATTGACTTCCTTTCCCTTGCCTTCAGCCATCTTGTCTCGAACTCCTTTTACCAAATGAGCGAGTTCTCCTGACTTAACAACCTCTTCAATTCTTTTCTTTAGTTGGAAGCAATCGTTGGTGTGATGTCCCTTTTATTCATGAAATTCGCAGAACTGTGTGGAGTTCTCATTTTTTCTACTTTTGGGGAGAGGCCTGGGAGGCCTAAAGTTCTGTTTGACTTCCTCGGTTGCCAGGATTTCTTGAGGGGTCTTTGTGAGAGGTGTGAAACTCATGCCTTTTTCCCTGGTTGGAGGGTTCCGGCCTTCAGACCTTCGATGGTCTGAACCTTTTTGCCGCCTGTCATAGGAGCCGCAATTCCCTCTTTTTCTGACTGGGCTATTACTTCTCCAGTTAGACCCTCTCTTCCTTTGTTCCTTGATGTCAACCGCTTCCTCTCCCCGAATGTGGGCTTCTACTCTTTCCAGGGCCTCCTCCAAGGTCTTAGGCAGGGACTTGTTGAAATCTCTTGTGAGGTATTTCGAGGTGATAGCGTTCAGGAAACCGGCTACCCTTATTTTTTCATCTGCCCCTACATAGGTTAGACCTTCCTTTTTGTATCGTTCAATAAACTCACGAAGACTTTCATTGTCTCGTTGTTTTATTTGAAAAATAACTGTTGCATCTTTGACATATCGTCTCTGCTGAGAGAAGTTGGCCAAAAAACCCTTGCTGAGATCGTCAAAGCTTCGAATGCTTCGAGCAGGTAAATCGTTGAACCAGATCCTGGCAGATCCGATAAGGGTTTGCATGAACATTAGACAACATTCAGCATTTGACCATTTCTCTATTCTTGCTGCACCGGTAAAGATCTGAAGATGGTCCTCTGGGTCCTCAGACCCATCATACGTTCTGATGTGGGACGGCATTTTGATCTTTGTCTGAAAATCATAATCTGCTATTTGCTGCGAGAAGCATGAAAGGTTACTCGGCTTGTAGGGTTTAGCCAAGTCTTCTTCGACCCTCGTACCCATATTGTTATTACCATTGTTGTTCCCTTGAGTGGCTAGCACTTGATTGATAAAGTGCTGCCACGGGAAACTGGCCATCATCTGGGTCATCATCTGGGACATAGGGTTGAAACCTTGGAGGCTTCCGAATGTGACCGGGCAGCTAACCCCAAGGGGGGTGCTCATTACCGCACTCCGTGCTAATGGAAGTACTGACAGGGCTTGTTCCCACGAAGTGGAGGTGGAAGCTGGAAAGCTCGTTACTGGGGAATGTAGGAGCTGATCCAAAGTCAGCTCATGACCTAGAGGAGCACCACTTGTAATTGGTTGGGATGAAAAGAGGGGATATGTTGTAGGATTTGCCATGGTGGGTAAATATGGAACGGGGTTTGAAGGATTACTGGGACCAGCCTCATTCCTGGTTGTAAAAGGTGGAATGGGGGGTCCGGGAGATAGTGTTGGTTCAGGCTCGTCGTAATCTAGGCGAATCCTTACTCCCTTGTCCTTCTCTTTGTTCACATACTGGTTGAGGAGGGTTCTCAACTCAAGAAAATTGTTAGCAACTCCCTCTGGGGTGAGTTCAATACGTGTGGGGGTGTCCGTGACACCGACGTTAGGGGAAGAAACTCCAGATCTAGAGGGGGTTGGAGTGTTAAAGGTGAGAAACTCGGGTGTGCTCCCCGGAGTTGAAAAAGCAGTTGGGATAGCCACATGGGCTTGGCTACTACCCGGAGTTGAAGTGTTTGGTACCTGGTTCACTTCACCTGGTGATCCACTTTCAGACATGACGACTTTGAGAGAGAAGAGCTACACTACTAGGTCTTTTTTGAGGAGAAATAGTGGCGTAGCCCCACGGTGGGCGCCAACTTGTTGAGACAACAAAATATAGACCGAGGATAGTGACAGGGGTGGTTAGGCAGAAGGGTTAAAGGGTTTAACCTTGCCTAACGCAGGTCGTGGGGTCCCCCCACGTTTGCAAGACGTGGAAGGAGGTTCACTGATTTTAGTTTCTTGTTTGAAGATCCAATTCTGAAGTATTGTTCAGTAATGGATTGAGGGACAGAAAGAACAAGTGTAATGTCACTTTGAATGAGGGACACTTTGAGTGAAGTGAATGTACGATGTAAAGGACCAGAGGTTGAGAGAACAGGTCTGATCCAGGATGTCTTTGTTAATGAATGAAGTGTCATTTTATAGGCAAAGACATGTCCCAAAGGAGTATACATTTGACTAGTGAACCAGCTTGCAGTGAGGGGCTTACCCTTTCGGGGGTTGAAGCCTTTTGACCCCCGGATAACAGCGTGTATTCTGTGGACCTGCATTGCTTTTACGGCTGTGGTTGGTGAGACTGTTTGGGGATGTGACTTGTTCACTGTTCCCGTGTTACTTTACTCCATCTCTTCAGCTTTTTCAAGCGTTGAACCTTTTAACCTTTTAGGTGTTTATATACTTGGTCGTTTTATTTGGTCTCGGGCTACCCCCGTCATCACCCCCCATACCCAACGGTCTAAGCTTAAGAGCTTAATAGGGCTTTCATAAACAAAGTTTATCTACAATACGACTAATTTCAAATATTCTATTCTAAGATGGCTCGATAAATTATCTAACCTGCATAGGTGTCGCGTATTTTTGTTACTAGGTTATTAATCAAATATCACTATTTTTAAATAAAAAAAATAGGATGTGACAAACGTGTTATCCTTGAAGTGGCAAAGTAGCATATGCTACCATTTTGGTTTTATTTATTTACTAAGGAGACATGTTTATTCTACCAGTCTACTAAAATCCACAAAACAAAAGTTGACTGAATTATATAATTAGAAAACTAAAGGCATTATTGATTTTAACTTTTATCAACTATCACATTGAAACGCCCTTTTAGGATAGATATATACAATCCCATTCCCTCTATTTGATTCGATTTGAAAACTATATGTCTCTTAGTGTGATAAAAATAATCCACACTATGGAAATATTTATTGGAGATTTAATTCCAATAGATGTGGAGGAGGATGGTCCCTTGAGGATGATCCGTCACGTAGGCATTCACATCAGCGGGTGTGAAAGATAAACCTAAAGTGTGGGGATGAACCCCTTTATATACATACATACATACATATATATATATATGTATATTTGTGTGTGTGTTGGATAAAGAAGTGAGGGACGTCGAGCACGACTTGGGGAGGACGAAGACGACGCGACGCAACAGGAAGGGGAGGTGTAACCGGCCTTCGACGTGGCTCGTTGTTCCGGGGATGAGCCCCACACCCATTAGCCTTATTATCCGTTGGGTAGAAGATAAACCCATAAATATCATGTTTGCCCTTCAAAGTAACCAAAATAATCCATTGGGACTCGTAAGTACATTTTTACTATTTTTATATAAACTAGAATTACGACCCGCCGCAATACGGCGGGGATTCTTTAGTTATAACTAAATCGATTTAGGACGCGCACGTTATGTTGAACCTGTCAAACGGGAAAAAAATAGACGATGTAAAAACGTTCACCCACACACGCACGTTGCGTCGTGTTAACTCGCAAAATTTAGAATGAAACGTAAAAAACGCTAAACCAAAGACGCACGTTGCGATGTGTTAAGTCACAAAATTTTGAACGAAGCATAAAGCGAAAAATTTACGGAGAATGAAAACTATAAAGGACAAAGTTGAAAGTAAAAAAAGTTGTGAATATAGATTGCAAAAGATAAAAAGTTTTGTGTTAAAAGTAAAAAAAAACAAATAGTTTTGGATTAAAAGTAATTTATGAAACACTTTTGGGTGAAAAGAAAAAATATCAATTTTTTTTTTGAAAAACCTTTAAAGCGAAGGTTACAGCAACCATATGCATAACCATTTTTTTTTTAAAAAACCCCCCAAAGCCAAGATTACAACACATAAGTAAAAAAAAATCAAAGTGGTTAAATCGCAAAAGATGAAAACTTTTGAATTAGAAGTAAAAAATCAAATTAATCAAAGGGGTTAAATTACCAAATATTAAAATTTTAAACTTAAATTGTCAAAGATTAAAACTTTAGGGTTATAAAGGAAACAAAGATTAAAAATTTTAAACTTAAATTGTCAAAGAATAAAACTTTAGGGTAAATTGTCAAATATTTAAACTTTAGGGTTAAAAAGGAAACAAAGATTAGAAGTTTATACTTAAATTGTCAAACATTAAAACTTTAGGGTTAAAAATAAAAAATTCCTTTTTTTTTTGAAAGACTCCCAATGTACAATCAACATATGCACAAACTTTTTGTTTCTTTATATAGGTTTTAATGTATTGTCCAACAAAATTATAGATATAAAAACTAAAACGTCAATATTTCTCTGTTAAGTGTTACTCACATTCAAAGGAAAAATAAAATGTTTGCAGGGATGGTTCAGGTAAACAAGTATGCGTGTTTTATCATACATATCCTATATCTATATTTTTTAATACTAATCTCATACCCAGTTACACAATAGAATACATGTCCCATTATTTGTTCGAATGTTTTGGGTTTGTCCGGGATGACCGTTGATTGCTTATCATATTCATGACACAACAAAAATAATAAGGTGGTGTTTGATTAGCTTATTTTGGAGCAATTTATGACTTATTGACTTATAAAAGTTAATAAGTTGTTTTTTGAGTGTTTGGGTTAGCTTATTTTGGAGTGTGTTGTTTGTTGAGAAGTCATTTTTGAGATCACTTATGACTTATATAAGTTAATAAGTCAGTTTTGAGAAGGAATCCCAAACACCCCCTAAATTCTTGTAGTCAAGCTTAGGGGTAAACCCTAAAAGCAATATCCATGATCAAGTTAGTGTCGATGGAAACGTCACTTTGAAGAAAGCCTCCTCAAATAAAGTATGCATGATCTCGAGTAAAGACAATAAAAAACCACCATTAAAATGACAAAAGCCAAGGAGCAAGGTTGTGTCTGGATTGTCTAATGAGAGTTACCAAACTTAGGACAATATCTATGTGCAACAACTTGCCATTTGGTGTGATAACAGTTTTATATTTATAGTAGAGTTGATAGGAGTGTGCACGGTTTGGTTCGGTTATTGACATTAACCGTAACCATAACTGAAGTCATCGGTTAATCGGTTCGGTTAACTTGTCGGTTTTTGGTTTTAACTTGTCGGTTTTTGGTTCGGTTCGGTTAATAACCAAATCAAATAAGGGTTAACATTTTTGCTTAGAGATACATGTAATGGAGGTATAAATACATGAAATGGATGTATAAATAAATAAAATTAAGGTATAAATACATGAAATAGAGGTATCAATAAATGAAATGGATGTATAAATACGTGAAATAAAAGTATAAATACGTGAAATAAAGGTATAAAACATGAAATACATGAAATTGAGGTATAAAATATAGAAATCTATGAAAATATAAATGGTTCGTTCGGTTAACCGATGGTAAAAAATAACCGATAACCGACTTTCGGTTAGTTTGGTTTCGGTTAATTTTGGCTCGATTTTATTGGTTTCGGTTGAATTTCGGTTAACGGTTCGGTTATTGCACACCTCTAAGAGTTGATATAAGATCAAACGGTAGCAACATGTACAAAAA
Source organism: Helianthus annuus (assembly GCF_002127325.2). Taxonomy (NCBI): domain Eukaryota; kingdom Viridiplantae; phylum Streptophyta; class Magnoliopsida; order Asterales; family Asteraceae; genus Helianthus; species Helianthus annuus. The sequence goes on along the minus strand of NC_035435.2, from coordinate 7,143,013 downwards.
CTGTGAGCAAATCAAAGAGATCTTTCATAGTAAGAGCAAACTAGCAATTAGACCTGCGCACGTTGCGGCGCGGGTACATTGCAAACATCGAATGAATTAGTTTAAGCATTATGTGATACAGTAACCATATGAAATTTTTAAAGTTGAGCAAGTGTAAAAAAGGAGTAATAGTACAAGAAGCAAAAACGTAAAGTTTAAAACTTGACGGTGTGGTGGCGGTAAAAATGGAGTAATAGTGAAAGGATAAAAAACGCAAAGTTTAAAAATTGAGTGGGGTGGTAAAAATGGAGTAATAGTGAAAGGAAAAAAACGCAAAGTTTAAAACTTGAGGGGTGTAAAATAAAGTAATAACACATGGGTTAAAAATGTAAATTTTAAAAGTACTTGTAAAAATTGTAAAACTAAGCAATAGCACAGAGGTTAAAATTGTAACTTTCAAAAGTAAAAGGTGTAAATACAAAATTATATTACAAGAGTTAAAATTAAAAGATTTTACATTTGAAGGGTGCTTGGTGAGAGAAAGCATCGACTTTCTCTTTTAAGACTTAAAAGAATTCTCTACACAGGATATTACAACATTAGCATTGTGCTTGAGTCTCTCATATGAGATGTGTATCTTTCACACGAGAGGTTTTGTGTGTGAGGGGTGGAGGAGGGGGATTACATCATTAGCATTGTGCTTGGAGTCTCTCATGTGCTTGTGTGTTTATGGAACTTGGAGATTTGGTAGTTAGAAATGTATGCAGTGGGAAAAAAGAGAATCCACCTCTAAGGTGGGTTAAATGTCCCTCTTTATTCAGGCGAGTAGGAGAGTGGGGAAAAGTTTAGCTAAACCATAATGAACTTAACCGACGTAGGCCTGAGCCCACTAGACCTTGCCCAAAAGTGGGTATAGTTTACTACACATATCTCGATAATATTTTGCTATTGGAGTTCATTATAATTACATTGAGAAAGTAAAGAACAAAGTAATTGCCAATGATCTCTAGATCAAGTAGTGGAAGGCTTGCATTTCTCCTGAGAGATGCAGATTCGACTCCCACTTGGTGCAGAGTGAGACACTGGTGGGCAATGATAGGAGACCCAGGGAAACCTGGGTTGGATCCTTGAGCCAAACGGGGTTTACCGGTAATTTCACTGTCATGCCTACGGGCGGGTGGGTTACCGGGTTTTTCCCGGAATTGGTAGTGGACTCGGGTTACTCTCGGAGTACTCCGTTTGTCCAGTGGGTGCCCCGAGAGTGCTCGGGATTGAGTTTGTTGGCCGTTCAAAAAAAAAAAAGAACAAAGTAATTATCGGATGACATTTATTAAAGGATTGTATATTTACGTATGTCGTCATAGGGATTCTGTTCTCCTTTAGAAAGGAGTTGCGTATTCTGGTGCCTCATTGATTCAAAGTGGTGTAAACACGTGGCCGAGCTCAAACTTGGTGAAGCATTTGATTCAGAGAATGAGAAACGAATAGTTGAACAAACTATGCGAATGAAATATGATCCATGTCTCATGTTCAATGAATGCCTATACATAAAGGAGGTTGGATAAGGTTAAAAAAGGTTATTGCACTTGATCAAGTAAGGTGCTACTTGGATACAAAGAACAGTTGGCGAAAGTAAATCGTCAAACCTTGATAGGGGCAACGTGATGTAGCTAGATGTCCTCTATTTTCTACGTTAAAGGGAAAGTAATTGAGATTCTTCCAAGTGGGAGTTGTTGGAAGTAGTATGTCGACACTCAATTTTTTAACTTTGATGTCATGGTACGATCCAAATAGTTACACTTTGGAGGACATGCACAAATTAAATATTTAACGGTCAAATATATTTACGACAGGATTTGCGGTACAATATTGCGGTTATTAATTATTTCGAATAATCTATCTCTTATACTAAAGCAAATAATGTTGACTATTTGACCTTGATGTGGCATGGCTATTTAGGCAGAGAATTGGTGTTTGAGCGGCAAAATGGATTTCCTCCTTTCTCCTCATTTTGTGAAACCGCCTAATGAAGATATGGAAACCCAATCAATTCTCAATCAGTTGAAATTCTTATACAAAATTATCAATGCGTTTCCATTATTAACGCTTATAAACTGTCTATGTTTAATCAGAGAATTCAAACGCTTTTGATCTTTCAATCACTGCTTAATCTTCAATCGATCGATTATCATTGTGTTGTTCTTCCATTCCAGGTATGTTATTCAATGGTTATATAAGATTTTTTTCACAGTGGCCTTCTCTTGCTCATAACCCTAATGTGTGTTAGAATTAGGATTTAGGGTTCTAATAATGTGGGGCTGAATCAAGAAGAAGATGTGTAATAGCCCTAATACTATCTACGGCTTCATCTATGGCGATTGTATCTATACCCACTACAAAAATCTCTACATCTCGAGCATTCGAACTCTCATCTAGGTATGTTTTATTCGATGCTTGATGATGTAATCTGATAAAACATTATTTATAGAATCACTGTGAAACATTATCATTTCTTGCAGATTGGTTAAGAATATTCTCCACTGCCTTCTTTTGCAAAGACTTGTAGAGATGAAGTTTTAATAGGTAGCTGTAAAGTACTACTGGAAGGTGAGAATGGTTGAATTCTGAAATTGATTGTGTAATTATTATTAGTGAAATTGGTATAATATCGACTGTAAAGATGATAATTAGGGTTTAATCTATTTTATACTTTTAGGGGTAATTGATTAAAAATTTCCTAATCTACAGAGTAATTCTTCACAAATCTTTATAGCAAAAAACTAATCTTAGATTGATTTTATTCAACACTTCAGTATGACGGTTTGGTTCTTAACTATATCTTCTTCGATCCCTTTTGTGTAGATATAACAAATGAAACAATAGTGTGATAGCAAAATTACATTACGGATTTCATTTCGATTTGAGGTAATTGTATTAGTGATGAGTGGTGGTATGTTTAATTAATTAGTGAAAATTATGCGTTTGTGATTTCCTTTAGCTTTAGAACTTTTTTTTGGGGCTTAAATTTATAATCAAGTTCTATTTCAGTTTATACATTTTAAGGATGCTTTCGATATTTGGAGAAAGAATGGTTGTGCATAGAAACATGAGTTCAACATTGATGGGCAGGTAGTGTTTTTGAATCTATAATATGTTATACACATTTGAGCTCATACTTTCTATTATGGTGTGCACTTCGTTTAGAAATTTGAGGTTTAATATTTTTCCCAGGTTGATGTTATTTTATATTAAGAAAGCATAACGACATCACACAGAAAGCCAAAGAATTCATCTAGGGTTCCGGCGAACTTTCGAACAAGCTCCGGTAAGTCCATCTTTAGCTTCACTTTCATTTTCCGTTAAAGCGGTCTATATTGTGTTGATTGAAATAAATGGATAATAACATGTGATTGTAACCTTTTAAAATAACGAAAAAGGTAAATTTTTATATTGTTTGCAGGTTTATATGTTGGTGTTTACCTTGCTAGCCCTTTGATATGAATTTTGATGGCACCAGGTTTGACACTCAATAAAAATTAATGGTGTAGTAAAGACTATACTAAGACATTTTAAGAAATCGTAAGCATGACTCGAGACGATTGAGTATAGGTAATTTAATAGCAGGTGACGCGTATAAAGTATGAACCATTTAAAATTCTTAAATAAATACAGGGGCCATGGATTAACTATACTGTTCGGATCATGGATTGTAACTATATACACATTATAGCAAATGGTTGAGATGCATGAGACCATACTCGGGAATAGGGACAAGCATTTGGTACCGGGTACCGGTGCCGAATTTCCTGTACCGATTTATTTTCGGCACCGATTCGGTACCCACTTTTTGGCGTTTTTGGTACCGGTACTTTTGGTTCGGTACCGGTTCACTACCGTACCAATATTTTACTGAATTTTACCCTCAAATACCGGTACGATACCTTACCGTAACGATATCAAATTTGGTACTGGTATATTATGTCATGAACCATTTAAAAATTAAAAATTTGATAGTGTTCTCATTTTTTATTATTAATGTGTTTAATAGCTTTGCTTCGTGACTTCTTCAAATCAAACATCAATCTTGATTCACCCACCACAAAGGGTAAAACTCAATCTGTTTGTATCATTTCGTCTAATAAATTGGTTTGATCCTTTATATTTGTTGCATATTTGCAGGTTTATATGTTGGTGTTTACCTTGCTAGCCCTCTGATATGAATTTTGATGGCACCAGGTTTGACACTCAATAAAAATTAATGGTGTAGTAAAGACTATACTAAGACATTTTAAGAAATCGTAAGCATGACTCGAGACGATTGAGTATAGGTAATTTAATAGCAGGTGACGCGTATAAAGTATGAACCATTTAAAATTCTTAAATAAATACAGGGGCCACGGATTAACTCTATTGTTCGGATCATGGATTGTAACTATATACACATTATGTCATGAACCATTTAAATATTAAAAATTTAATTGTGTTCTCATTTTTTATTATTAATGTGTTTAACAGATATGCTTCGCGACTTCTTCAAATCAAACATCAATCTTGATTAACCCACAACAAATGGTAAAACTCAATCTGTTTGTATCATTTCGTCTATTAAATTGGTTTGATCGTTCATATTTGTTGCAGATTTGCAGCAAGCTTAGTTTAGGAATACTGCAGTAGCGGTTATTTCTAGAATCGAAACCCACCGTGAAGCGGTTGGTGTTCCACTAGGGTGGATGCAAATATATACTACATACGTAACCTGAGTCAATCCATCCACATGTAAATATGGTGAATTTTCCACCTCTATATCTAGAAGGATCGTCATCGTGGTTAGTTAAATAACAATGTTGAGTGTAATTTTTGGGTTGTGGATCTTTTTTATCTTACCACCTGATTACTGCATATTTCAACAGACAAGTACTATGTCAACTACGTATTCAGTTTTTAGGATTAGGGTTTAGGTCGGATCGATTAGAACAAAGGCCCAATTGTTTACATATTTTTCTTTTTTTCTTTAATGCTTCTTACTTCATTATGCAAATTTGTAGGTATAGGTGAGTTTGTCTGTTTAGTTCGAATGAAAAGAAAGGGTTTGGACTTACATTGTTTTTCTGACTTCAGTTGTTCTGCAGATGTCGTACAATCATTTGGTGTATGAGCTCGCCGGAACCCTAATACCACCGAAAAAATGATTACGCTGGTATATTGTTCTACCCTAAACTGTGCTTTGGTCGCCAAAGATCTTAATGGCGTGGCAACCTGTGTTTAACAGATAACAACTTTACCTCTACATTTCTCTCTCTCTTTCTACCAGGTGTGGCAACCTGTGTTGCAGCCATGGTGGAGATATGATTGTTGCTATTCAAGGCTGTCACGATGAGTGTAAAGGCAACCTCTGTTATCCAAGATCTAAACCTTGATCGGAGACCTCAACCACCTCATGTTTTCGTTGCCTCACAAACCAGGTACTAGGTATAATCATATGAAAGATTATTGAGGAATAACATAGTTTTTAGTATGCAAACTTTGGTTGTACATTGAGGGTGCTGACTACTAATTCCTTTAGTTCTTATGTATGCAACTTCAAAAAAGGCCATGACTTTCGATTAACATTATGTGATTGACATCGTGATGGCGTTTTGGGTTGCATTCGGCTTTTTGTTTATGATTATAACAAAGGAAACTCGCCAGTTTCTCCTTATGTTATGATTATTATGTTTCGTAATGTACTTTATTAGTTTGATTTTGAAGTACCGTTTATTAAGTCGTCCTTTAAATTAACTTAGCAAATGCATAAACAGTCTCATATTCGGTATTAAATTGAATCTACAGCTCTTGAATTGGGCATCCTACACACATGGAGATTCAATTTAATGTTATGTTATTTTATGTTATTGTATTTTATAATAGGTGGAATGCTAATATCAACCTTTGAGTTATGTTATGTTATTGTATTTTATGTTCTTATTTATTAGTTTACTCTTTCTTTTTACTAACCTTTTTGTTGTTCTATAGTTGTAGCTTTGAGTTGTAATCTGTTTTGAACTCACTGTACAACAAGGTTTCTATAGCAACTTGCTCTAGGATCCTCTTTTGTTTTTGAATGAAATCTCCTTTGCCTTTAAAAAATGTTTTTCTACAATTTGTTATTTTCTTATGATTATTTGATAGACATAGCTCATCTCACGTTTTTTAGTTTTAATACTTAAAATTAAATGCAGGCAGTTATTTCTATAGGAAAGGTAGGTGGTGTAAAAGGCTACTACAACATCATTTTGGAAAAAGATAAGAGATTGGATTTTTGGTGGAATTTATGTGAGGCTTTCACATTTTGGTCCAATAAATATATAGTGGAAACAAGATGTTTCGTTGTGAATGCTCTAATCGTTTTATATCTTTTGATTGATTGTTAGACCGAGTACATGTACACCGACCGAATCGATAATGGAAAATACTAAAGAATACGTAAAAATGGCAGCGCACACCGGGATATAAATTCGTGTATACAAACTTGCATTTTTTATTGTTATATGCAAAGTAATTTGTAACTTTATTTATAAGAAATATTTATATATCATATAACTGTATCGTTTTTATTATTCAATCTCGCGTAAAAGGTTAATTTTAAATATTTAAGTTTAATTTATAACTTTAGAATTAAAAAAAACACGCTTAAGATATTTGCTTCGTTTTGGGACCCAAAATGGTTGAGCCGGCCAATGTACTATTTTGTGGAATCCAATACACCTACAATAAAATCACATGAATGTGAGTTTGCATAGATATAGGATTATGATAAGTGAGAAAATAGTTTGAAACAAGCCAATTAAGAAACAAGTATCAAAGAGCCTATTTAAAAACTGAAGACAAGATCAAGCTACATGTACAACCGTACATGTATTTAATTATAGATTCTTAACTTATGTTACTAAGAGTTTGACATGTTAAAATACTTTGCTTAACTCAATAATCAAGTATGAATTATATATTTGTGTTAATAATTATAATTTTTTTTGTGTTGTATGTACATTTGGGCTAAGTATCTAAAGCTAATTGTGAGTATATATAATTTAATAGAAGACGAAAGCAAGGTACATTTGACAATGAGAAGGTAATTCGTGTTAAAGAGTAGGGGGTGTTAAAATATATTAATAATCGTAACATGAGAACTAATTGTGAGCATAGTAACATTTATATCTATGTATAATTTATTAAATCAATAAATTTATAAGAAGTATTTCCTTTATATAACCCGTGTAGAACACGGGTATTTAGACTAAAATGGTTTGATTTTCAAATCAAACATCAATCTTGATTGTTTTTGTATTTGTTTCAAGACTCATAAAGGTCAGCTCCAAAAGAAAATGATGTATTAGCAATACTGCAGTAGTGGTTAGTTCGCCACCATCTACAACCAACAGTTAACAAGATCTGCAAAGTCAGAAATTGAGGTAAACTCCAAACGAACATTACCCCAATCTCAAAAGCCATATATGCAGTTTAATACAAATTCAGAAACTATGGTAATGCTTGAAAAGATTAACTAGCTTTATGGTTTTGTACGGTACATGGTTTTAAGGTCTTCCAAATGAGTTGATTACATGCTTTATTAAGCATAAAGCATTAGCAACGAGATTTTGGTCTAATTAATATGTTTAAAACTTTGTGAGATATAAGTTTTTATTGTTCATTAGATATTATAATGTGAAGCAATTCTTCTTTTCCTTGACCCATGTCATATTTTTTTGCTGATTACTTATTTTTGATAGTCCAAACCTATTAACAAAAGTAGAAAAGTTAGAAGTTAAGGAATTGCAGATGATTATACAAACAAGAATATTTACTAATAGTCTACAAACCACTTAATGATTATTTACGATTTCAGAACTCAATAATCTAAAAATCTTCTTCAAAACTCAACCCCAAACACCCTCTTAGACTATTAGAATTTGCTCAAATATATTTGGTTGTGTGCTGGCATTTTATATTCAATATCTTTAGCTTTTTTATTTTTATTTTTTTTCTTAAACATTGATTATAGGAGTAATACTTTTTGACTTAACGCAGGTGCGATATTTACGGAGCACATGTCAAACCTACAAATAAAACAACTAATGTTGTATATAAAGAGATCTTCAATGAGTTAAGGTATTCATGTATTTCAATTATTTGTTGTACTTTCTATCATTTTTGTTAATATTTGAACGCATATATAATTAAAATATTTACGTTAACACAGTTAAAGTATAATTTTTTTCGTGTAGCCACCCGTGTATCACACGGGAACTTAGACTAGTTAATATATATATTGTTTAAGGAGTTAAACATTAGGCAATTTATTATTTATTATTGGATAATAAATAAGGTTAGAGATTGGTAAGTAATTAAGTGTTAATTAGAAGGTTTTAGCTTGGATGAAAAGTTAAGACATTGTGGTTTAGATTTTTAATTATACTGAATATAAATAGATCATCAAACCTAAACCCAAATTGCAAAAAACAAGAGAACAATCACAACACCCAACCTAAACTTGTCGCCCCCCTCCCTTGTGACTTCGACGACTGGTTGGCCCAAAGCCGTCGTCATCGTTTTCCATCGCCGCCTTCATCGCAATCCACCGTATTGGTTTGCGTGTTTGATTGGATCAAGCCGTCTCGTTGGATCTCAAGTGTTGAATCTGTCTCATGTTCGGTTTACTAGTGGAACCGTCTGTCAGTCAATTGTGTGATCTCCTGGTTTACGCTGAGGTATAATTACTGAACATCCTATGGTTGATTATAATTGTTTAACTAAATTGCTCGCTAAGGTATGATTACTAAACACCCTATGGTTGATTATAATTGTTTAACTTAATTGCATATAGGATCACTACAAGGAATCAAACCGGTTTATTTTATATTCACGTTTCCGTTCATCCTAATTTGTTTAACTCAATAATTCATAAATTTGGAGTTTATAAAGAATATTGTAATCCGGTACCCTGACATGAAGTTGAAGACCGAAGGCAGAGACAAACCGGATTGAAGATGAGATCTTGGATCTAGTGGGAGCAAGTTCTATAATGGTTATTTTGTTCCTTTTGTGAGACCGTTTCAGCTCAAATGAAACCGTACAAATTCACTAGTAGCTTAATTCACTTGTTTTGTGGTTGTATTTATAAATTATAAATAATTTTGATTGACAAAACTAGTATTTTCACAATCTTAAAATGATGAATTAAAGTATCTTATTTCGAAAAGGTAATTTAATCAAAGGAGTTTTATTAAAAGATAAAACATTTGGTTTTAAATTAAATGTTGATTTATATGAATAATTTAATAAAAGAGTTTATTAAATTTATAATACGTTCATGAATACAAATGTAGTTTTAAATAGGGTATTTACAATTGGTTCGTATCGAGAGATGTGAGACACTTCAAACTGTCACAAATAGTAGTAAAATTGGTTTTACTAAAAGTTGCATGACTTGCCTCATACTACAAGTCGTCCAAAATATTATTGACCCTAATGGTAATTAGAATATTGAAAAAAATACCAATTTAGAATCGATATTGCTATGCCATCCTAAAGTGGAGATACTCAATCCAATCTATCTGGACCCCCTATGTCAGTGACTACCCTGCATTGGGACTATAGTTTTCGAGAGAGGTCGAATCACGCTTCCTATGTCACATGGGCCGGTTCCACACATTTTCAGTAGAGGACTAATATCACTAAAAGCGTTTCAAGTGGGCATAGTTGAGGTCAAATGTACAAATGCTTGACAACGCTTGTCGTGCGACCTCAAAACGCGAGAGTTGTGTAGAGACACAATTGGTAATTGTTATCTACATGGATAAGTGGTACATGTGAATAGTGCTTAGCCATTCATTATGTATTATGGATATGGTATCTCGAATTCCTAAAAGATAATTTATTTATTGGGTCATAAAATTAATGTGGATTAAACATGAAAATACTAAATATATTGTTGTGAATTTTGTAGATGTCAAACAACAACGCTCCCAACTCCATGTTTTCACTCAAGTCTATTCTTGAGAAAGAAAAACTTGACAATACTAACTTCATGAATTGGTATCGAAATCTGAAAATTGTTCTCAGAGTTAAGTCTAAGGATTATGTCTTGGAAAAACCAATTCCTGATGAACCTGCCCAACAAAATGGTCTTGGTAGAAGAAACTGGAGAAACATGTTAATGATTCTCCCAAAGTTTCTCGCCTCATGCTTGCATCCATGATTCCAGAGCTCCAAAAAACATTGGACAACTTGCCAACTTTTGACATAAGGGTTCAGTTTAAAGTCATGTGATCAGTTCGTACTGAACTACAATGTGACTAGATGGCACTAGATGATTCTTGAGTTGCATATGATGCTTAAAAGTGCTGAAGGGAACATACCCAAGAAGTCTGGGGATGTGTTGATGATCAGAGATGGTTGAATTAAGAAACAAGAAACTAAGAAGAAAGGCAAGAAGGACAAGAGCACAAGGACAAGGGAAAATCATTTTCCAAGAAACCTTCCAAAGATGCCAAATGTTTTCATTGTAATGAAGCGGGGCATTGGAAGAGGAATTGCCAAAAGTACCTAGCTGAGCTAAAACAAAAGAAGACCATCGAGGGGTCTTCAAATATAATGGTTATTGAAACCTTTTCTTTAAGTAGCAAATCTTGGGTGTTTGAAACTGGATGTGGCTCACACATATGTAACGATTTGCAGGGACTAAAGAAGGTTAGGAAATTGAAGCTAGGCGACTTTGAGCTATTTGTTGGAAACGGGCAAAAGGTCGCAGTGAAGGAAGTAGGAGAATTGTTCTTTTACTTCCTAGTGGTTTAGAACTTGCTTTAAACAACATTTGTTTTGTGCCTAGTTTGACTAGAAACATTATTTTAGTTTTTGCTTTAAGATAACAAGGTTTTAAATATGCTTTTGATGGTGATAATATTTGTGCATATTTGAATGGTTTGTATTATTTTGAAGCAAAACCACATAATGGAATCTATGAGGTAGAACTCCATAACTTGAAGAAAAGTACGACCATGCCCGTGCTTGCACAGATACATGGTTCTGTCTACTAAGTAGTTGAAAAGTACAAGTGCAAGAGGGGACAACCGATCATGGCACGGCCTTGCCTAGCTATACACGGGGAAAATTTTGATCTTTAAATAGAGGGACCACCTCCTCATATCAAGCGTCCATTTCACACCATTCAACACACATTTCACCCTCTAGGGAAGGCTTTTAAGGTTCCTACCCTCCTTTACCCCATTTAACACAGATTGCGCTCTCTAGGGATAGTCTTTTAAGGTTGTTACCCTCCCTACTTGTGTGTGTATATGTTCGCCCAATATGGTGGTTGCACACATTTCGGGTTTGTACGTATTTATACAATTGTAGTTATCATACTAAAGATAGTGGGTAAAAATTCAATCCTTAAATTTTCTATATCAAAGTCATGAAAGCCATAGATATTGTGGAATTGGGTTCTGTGACTTTGATTGGTAATCTATATCTTGCATGGCTAGGGTACCGAGCTTATACTCTAAATTACAAGTCTAGTGGTACCTACCTTACAAGAGGATTTTATACTTGAAGTACAAATTTCATTTGAGATGTTTTTAACTGGGCTTATGTGGGGGCTGTGCACTGTAGTCTTGTAAGTAAGTTCGTGAGAGATGTATATCAAAAAACAGGATGTTACAACTCTCCCCAACTTAGAGAAATTTCGTCCGCAAAATTTAGGCAAAGAGGTGTCGATATTTCTGTCTCATCTCATCTTCTTTTATCCACATCTCTTCTGGTCCTCTCCTTTTGCATCCCACTTAACTCGAACTAGAGGGAACTCTCTGTTTATCAATTTCTTTACTCGTCAATCTACGATCTGGATGGGACGTTCTGTGAAGTTCAACTTGTCGTTGATCTGAACTTCCTACCAGGGTGTTGATGCATGGAATGTCTGTTGACTTCGTCTGCATTACGTCTTAGGTCAAGATTGGTCAAATTAGAAGCTAGAAAGTAAAATTCATGTATATTATAGTAGTTTCGCTTGTATGTACCTTCATAGAAGGTTCCGCTTATGTGTCATCTTAGGGTTTTGCTTATTAGGCAATCAAGAAGGTTTCGCTTATTCGTCATGACATTCAAGCGAAAACCTTATGGGGTATATATAGGTTTCATAAGCGAAACCTGGTCACTCACTTGTGTATGTTGAAGCGGAACTGTTGCATGCTTTTGTTACCAAAACTCTGTCAAATCATTATCAGAAAGCAATAAAAGGAAAGGAATTGAATAGGAAAGCTATTGTTACTTCATTTACGTTGATTCCGCCTTCGTACGTGAAGATGAAAGTTCTCTACTGACTATTCAGGGTCAAAACACGGTCCAACACAGGGCATCTTAAGCTACTCGTCCGCCAGACATTTTCTTAAGTCGGACACGTGAAACGTGTCATGATTTCCTTGTAACTCTTCTTGCAGTTTTTACTTAAATGTTGCAGGACTGACTCTTCCAATTATCTCAAATGGTCCAATATAGCATTGACTTAGTTTCCTTTTTTTACCGAAACAAATAATGCCTTCCAGGGTGAGACCTTTAGTAATACTTTGTCACCAACTTAAAACTCCAAAGGTCTCCTTCGTCTATCAGCGTAACTTCTTTGTCTGTCTTTAGCAGCTTTCATTCGTTCTCAGATTTGTACAATCTTATTTGTTATCTCTTCAATAATCTCGGGTGCCACTAATGGGTTTCCACCAACTCCAGTCCATCAAACTGGAGAATGACATTTCCTTCCATATAGTGCTTCAAACGGAGCAACTTTATTACTTGAATGATAGCTGTTGCTATAGGCAAACTCTATCAAAGGTAACAGAGTCCGTCGGTTTGCAAATGGTATGTCGTGCTTAGGTTTACTTGGGCTTCTAATTCTTGTTGGAAACTCTGCCAAAATCATGATATGAAATGGCTATCTCTGTTAGAGATAATGAAAATAGGTACCCCATGACGGGTAACAATTTCCTTAACATAAATTCTTGCCAATTTGTCCATCTTATATTCTTCTCGAATTGGTAAGAAATGGGCCGATTTAGTTAATCGATCTACTATCACCCAAACGCAATCATGCCCATTCTTGGTTCGTGGAAGTTTGGTTATAAAATCCATAGTTATCAACTCCCATTTCCATTCTAGGATTTCAGGTTGCTGTAAACATGCTGCAGGTTTCTGGTGCTCAGTTTTGACTTGTAATCACATTAGACACTTGTCCACACAATTGGTTATGGACTCTTTCATTCATGGCCACCAATACTCACTTCGAATATTTCTATATATTTTTATACTGACAGGATGCATGGTATATCTGGATTTGTGCGATTCGTCCATAACTCTATCTCTTAGTCCACTAATAATATGTACCCAAAATTCTATTGTTGTATCTTAGTATTTAATCTATTCCAAGAGGTTCACTCTTACTTTATCTTTGATGCACGTATTCTTAGGGATTTGATTGGTTCTTTGCGATCAAGAGTATCCTTAACCATGTTCGTTTTCCCTGGATGGTAGCGAATTTCACAATCATAATCATTCAACAGTTTTATCCATCTTCTCTCTCTCTCTCACGTTTAACATCTTTTGCTCAAAGATGTATTTGAGACTCTAGTGATTAGTATAGATTATACACTTGGTGCCATATAAATAGTGTCTCCAAATTTTAAGGGTAAACACTACTGCTCCCAATTTTAAATCGTGAGTGGTGTAATTCTTTTCATGAGTCTTTAACTGTTTGGATGCATAGCTATGACCTTACCTCATTGCATCAAAACACGCTAGACAAATATTACGGGAGCAAGGATAGGAACACTAGATAACTTCTACTTGAGAAGGTTAAAAGCCTCTTCTTGTTTATCACTCCAAAAAAATGTGGTACTTTTCTGAGTTAAGGCTGTTAAAGACATAGCTATCTTAGAAAGGTTTTGGATAAACCTTCTATAGTATCCTGCTAATCCCAAGAATCGCCTAATCTCAATGGGATTTGTGAGTGTTTCCCAGTTTTTTGATTACTTCAAATTTGGCAGGATCTACTTGTATACCTTTCTCATTCACGATGTATCCTAAAATTTGGACTTTTCTAGTCTAGAATTCACATTTACTATACTTAGCATAAAGTTTCTCTTCCTTCAACAACTTGAGGATGACACAGATATGTTATTCATGTGCTTCTTTACTCTTAGAATAAATGAGAATATCATGTATGAAAACAATCACAAACTAATCCAGAAAACGCTTGCATACTTGGTTCATGAGATCCATGAAAACAACTAGTGCATTTCTGAGGCCTAATGACATCACTAGGAACTGTAGTGACCATACCTTGTTCTAAAAGTAGTCTTGGGTATGTCTTCTTCTCTTACCTTCAGTTGATGATATCCAGGTCTTAAGTCTATATTCGAGAAGTAACTGACACCTTGTAGTTGATCAAAAAGATCATCAATCCTCGATAGTGGGCATCAATTCTTTACCATAATTTTATTCAGGTACCGATGAAGATCACACAAAGGAAAAAAAATCTCTTGATACCTGAAATTCAACGCTCATCCCAACGTCATTTTGTGACTCCCAAATTTCTGTTTGTGCTTGCACAACTGTTATGTAATTAGGTCTGCTACCACTCTAAACAATATTTTCTGTTTTACAGCCACAACTTTTGTGTAATTAGGTCTGCTACTACTACAAAGTACAAGCATCATTTTTACCATTGTACATGTATGAAATAAAAAAAAATTAGCTTATTTCATTTAGTTTAACAGGTAACTATAAGATCTCACCCTTCGTTTTAAATTCATGTTTTGAGGCATTATTTAAACTCTTCTTTTATCATGTTTTGAGGCATTATTATTCTTAATATTTAAACTCTTCTTTTAAACATCACGTCATCTCAAAGTGCTACTTTCATGAGTTTTACTTGGGCTCACTTTAGGCACACAACATACTAGGACCATGATCATGCAATCATCTTATTTTTGTTGGGAGTGTGTGTATGTGAGGCTTTAAATTGGACTTGTTCATGGTCTTTAAGTTACTATTATTATAAAAAAAACATACATATCATTTTTATATTATTAAGAGACGTGTGAATTTGGTTATTTAAAATTATTAGACACGACGTCGATAGTGACTCCTATTCAACAGGCAAATGATTTATCTTTTGATGATATTTATACATAATTAAAAGTGTGTATATATAAAAGGGATCAAATGAGAATTTTTTTTACACATATATAAAAAAGAGAGAAGTATCTTACGTATATGACTATATGACTAACTCTTTACTATGTATGTATGTACGTAAGTACGTACTACGTAGAAACAAGTTATATGAATGTTCATTTGCTATACTTATACTTTTTTAGTTTCGTAACATGGATCTCGTTGGTTGTAACCTCTCTATCCTTTGAGATAGAGTCATAGAGGTAAGGTTTGTCTTCATCTCACCCTCCTAGGACCCTACTGCACATATGAGATATTACTGGGTACATTTCTTTGTTTCTTATAATTTTGAATTCCGTTCTAAAGTGTCAGAACTACACATTTGGTTCCAATGGGTGTTATGATATTGATAAAAAAAATCACGGATATCCATTTGTTTCACATGTTAACTCTTTTGTGTGCCTTGCACATGAGAGTGTAATTGTATTTTGTTGTCACTCTATGCAGTTGTTTATGCACACATGGTACAAATCGACATAGCATCCACCTGATCGTTTTTTTTTTCTAATCATCCATGTGGGCTCGGATCTTGTGAGATACAATATGCACATATAAATCATCTCGCTCCATTGATGATAACAATGAGGAACAATGTTATAAAATGATATGGGGTTCATGTTCGATTTGTTTCAATCTGAAATATTTTTTGTATGTGTTTCGATTGGTTAGAGGAAAGCGAAACAGGATGTTGATATTGAGATGGTGGTTTCAGATTTAATATTGCTCTTGTTGGATAGATTTAAAATGTGTTCTTTATATCAATTGTATTTTTTATGATAATCAAATCCTCAATGAGGGGATTTAATGTGTAGAGCAAACACTTGTCCAATATAAAAACCAAAAACATGAGAAAGTACCAACCTATTGGCACTACATATGTAAATCATTATAAATCTAAAATCTAAGCATTCCACATTACCATTTGTCTGATAATTTTTTTTTCACCTAGTATGATATTGTATATATTTTCATGTTTTGTTTGTATTGTGCAACTAACTCTAGGTGTCATGTTTTTTTACCTAGTATGAATCATTCAGACGTCAGCTCATGAAACAAATAGTCTGAACCATTAAGTGTTGAACCAATAAGAGGTCTGAACCATTAAGAGTCTCATTAAGAGGTAAACAAACAGCCTCTTACTCAACTATTTCAAGCTCGTTTTCTTTTTGTATAACTTTAGTTATAATCATTTCTACAATACCTTTTTACATAAAGGGTAAGCCATCCAAACATTTCTTTTCAATATACTTTTCAATCTAATTTTAAATTTAGACAATTGAAACAATATCTTGTTCACTAACCAATAGGATACATCTTTCCACAAACCAATAATTTAAAAGTATTTTTAGTGAATGATTAGGCGAGTTGACATCACCACATGTGTTTATATTTTATATATAAACTTTTTTATTTGTCTAGTAATTGGCATATCGCATATTATGGGACATTGACATTAAAAGGGGTTTCAACAACCCCACTCCTTTTGGCATAATGCATCACTTGCTAAATAGAGAAAACTTTATAATGATTTTGTGGGACAATTTACACGACATGTGTCACCACGCTATTACTAATAAGTTTTGCATAAGCCTATGAGGTGTGAGAATGGGAGAGGTGACGTGGCATTCGGCCCCGACGGGAACACACCCCCATACTTATATCTTCGACGCCTTCGGTGATCATCCCCCAAGCTCCCCGAACAGCACGCGCTCTCTCTCTCTCTCTCTCTTAATTTTATGGAAGGGGATGAATAATGACACCATCCGTCCATCCCCCTTAATAGGGGAAGGGGAAGGAGATCCATACCCCTTAGCATAAGAGCAAAATACACAAATACACGTAAACCAATTTATTAGGGTTGGTGGTTTATTGGTAGAGTCAACGCCTATATGAGTATCATTTACGTGGAGGCCTCAGGTTTTTATCTTGGACAAATGTAATATATGGTGTATATTGTAGGAGTAGAAGTAAGATCTAGTTGCCGTTAAAAAAACAAGTAAACAAATCTATTAGAGCATTCACAAAGAATTCTTTGTCTGTATCCATATGTTATATAATACTCTAATTTATAACATTTGTATGCATTGGGTGTTGTACCCTATGCTTTAGTTATTTACCTTCATAATTAGCAAGTTGTTTGATGTTGTAAGTTGTGCTTTATGTGTGTTTCTTGCATGTTGTGGTTGTAAATTAAAGCTTGGTAGGTTATACCAAATCTTCTTTGAGAAGCTTTCTTCTACCTGTAAATAGAAAAGAGAGAGAGTGAGACACCAGAAAAGGAACGGTACATTTATAATTTACAAAGAGAAAAGAAATAGAGAGAGAGTAATCGGTGGATGGACCGTCGTTCCCGTGGTCTACCCGCAACCGCACAGCGGAGCATCTGATTTTCCAAAGGGGGTTTAGTCCCCTCTCCACCACTGCTCTCTCTTTCTCTCTCTTGTTCCGGTCAGCGACGTTAATGCTACTTTATTGTTTGGTTCCTGTAGTCGTTAGCGGATTGTTGTTTCGTCAGTTATTTACCTTCGATGAGCTGTGACTGATGATATAGTCGGCAGATTGGCGTGGGTTTTGTTGTTAGCTTTTTGTCGGCATTTGTGGATGATGTGCACAAAATGCAACATATAAATTACATCAATTAAGGCATAAAACTAACCCTTTTTAGTACTAATGTTGGAAAAAGTGCGTTTTTGTCTTCCTTTTGTATTTTCAGGATTAAATGAGCTCAAATAAACAAAAGAAGCAAAAAGGCAGCTAATTCTAACATAAATACAAGAAAAGGAACAAACGTGGAATACTCGACCCCCTGACAGCATCTTCCCAAGCAAAAACAAGTAAACAGAAGGCTGAACACGCACGTGCTCAATGAGCACGGGGGCGTGCCCAAGTGTCAGCAGAAAAGACAAAGTTGTAGAAGCTTCTATCGCCCACCACGGGGTCGTGCTCAGCGGACACGGGGCCATGGTCAACTCTTAGATTCGCAGAATCTGAGGAAATCTTGACAGTACAGATACGCTTCTACACATGGGGTCGTGCCCAGCGGACACGGGGGCGTGGTCAACCAATACAGCCAAACTGCAATTAATGAAGAAAGAGAAGAGGGATGGACACGGGGCCGTGCCCAATGGACACGGGGCCGTGCCCGAGCTTCTGTTCAGCCTATAAATAGGAGTGCTTGGATCACTTGCAACTCATCCCTTGGCACACCACCTCTCTCACACTACACCCACCACCCACCACCCACCACCATCACAACACCATCACCCACCACCATCATCCATTGTCCATCATAGAGTGTGTGAGTCGTCTCGGGATCCAAGATTGATCGTAAGAGTTCTTGACAATCAAAGGCCATGTTTGCCTAAGTCTCTTACATCACTTGGTGAAGATAAGGGTTTAGTGTAATACTTTTTATTTTTAATCTTTTCCCACTTTTTATTTGGTTATGTATTAATGACTTTAATAACTAGTTTCTTATATTGAAGGTGATTCTTCCTTATCGTTTATCCGTGGTGTCTTGGCGTTATTTTACTGTCGATATAAAATAAAAGATTTTCACCATTCATATATCCACGGTCTATATGGAGATATGTTGGCTACCTGGTCGGGAGTTAAGGGAACGGTTTGGTAAGAGTCTTGCCATTGTTCAGTGTATAGATCCTGCAAAGGACCTCCTTCAATACCCACCGGTATTGGATGGCGGGGGGGGGGGGGTCCAAACTCTTTGATCCCCTCATATGTAAGCTACTATTAAAACTTTAACCCGGCTACTTAGGACTGTATCCCTACTGACTCAGACTACTTAGCCGAGGGTAACGTCACCTTCAAAAGACGGGCCTACCACATTATGCATTAATAACTTAATTAATTATCTTTCAATAATCCAACCCTTTAGGATTGTATCCTTGCTGACTCAAACTAATGGGTTGAGGGTAACGTCACCTTCAAAAGAGGGGTGTACTACAATAACTAAGATAATCTCTTAAAAAGTGCAAAAGTGCGGAAATAATCAAAGGTTACACTACACACGAGTCGGATCCAAGTGATTCATCTTGTCTATCTGTTTTTACTTTTACTTTTATTTTTATTTTTCAGCATTTTAGTTAGTTTTATTTTTCTAGTTTAAAACCTTTTTTTAACTTTTTGATTTGATTAGACGTTGAGGATAAACCGGTACTAAATGATCTTGTGTCCTTGGACGACCTCGGTATCTTACCAACACTATACTACGTCCATGATGGGTGCACTTGTCCATATGTGTGTTTAGTGTTAGTAAATATCGTGTTTTATTAATTTAAAACTTGGCTAAAAAAAGTGTAAACGGGCTTAAAATATATATAAAAACCTATAACACACGACACGCATCAAGTTTTTGGCGCCGTTTCCGGGGACACAAGGATTTTAAGAAAGCTTAAAATCGACGGCCTAATCAGTTTTACAAAACTTTTTCAAAACGCGCGCACATTTTTCTGCATTTTAGTTTAGTTTTGCATTTACAGTAGCCTGAACTCGGGCTGTGCTCACTGAACACGGGGCCGTGCTGCATATTTTTCATAAAACACCTAGATACAGAGTCTGAACACGGGGTCGTGCTCACTGAACGCGCCCTCGCGCTCAACAAAACCAGCAACTTTTAATCAAATGCCCAGATACAGACCCTGAACACGGGCCGTGTCCACTGAACACGGGGCCGTGTCCAGCCTCTGTTTCCGTTTTTATTTCTGTTTTCTGGTCTCCAGACTCTGTTGTGTTCTGTTGAGTGATTCTTATGGATCAATACTCAGGAGGCTACAACTACACCTATGAAGAGGATGATTATAGAGAAGACTATTGCACTAATTGTGGTAACCCGCACTCGGTACAATATTATGACTCATTTCAACCATCGACTTCATACACATCCTATGAAGACCAAAGGTATGAACCTTCTCCCTCATACTCATATTTTGATGAACCAAGGTATGAGCCTTCATACTCATACTTTGAGGAATCAAGATATGAGCCACCACCTTCATATGCTTATTATGAGGAACCATGGCGTGAACAACCCACCTCGTATGGGTATTATGAAGAACAAAATTACGACCCTGATCCATCATATACTTACAATGAAGAACAATGGTATGAACCATCAACTTCATATGAGTGCTATGAGGAACCTAGGATCGAACATCCGGATTCAAGCTTTGAAAATCCCGATCCTTACTCTATTGCCGACGTGACCGATAGGATATTAGAACACCTTAAAACTATCGAGCGATACATAAAAGAATCTCGCGCAAGGGAAGATGAGTCCCGCGCAAGAGAAGAATTAACTTGTAATAAAGAAGAGATAGTTGAAGAGGTAAAAATGGAAGAACAAATAAGTGAAAAACCGACACATGAGTTAAACAACGAAAAAGGTGAGTCCGTCAACGTTAAAATTCAAGAAGAGTCTAATTTTGAAGAAATTAATCTCTTATCACCTTCTTTTGAAAATCATTGTTTAGTACCCACTCATGCTAAGTTTTTAAAAGAGTTAAACACTAACACTAAAATTGACGAAACGGTAAGTATTAAGTTAACTAACGATCAAACTTCGCTAATAAAAGAAGACCCATTTGAAATCAACATTACACCGGTTCCATGTTTTTTTTCAAAATTCCTTTATTAGTAATGTTACAATTGATAAAGATCTTTGTGTTAACATAATGCCTAATTACATTTTCGAAAAATTAAGTATTAGTGATTTTTCTCTACTTCAAATACCCATTTTTCTATCTAATCGGAAAATAATAAAATCAATCGGTATAGTTGAGGACGTCTTGGTCCAAACAAATCAAATGGTAATCCCAACGGACTTTGTCATCTTTGATGACGCTCCTCTAGTATTGGGACGACCTTTTGTAAAAACACACGAAGCCTTGAAAAACCGGAAGTACAATAATCTATCTATTCAATTAGGGGCGTTTAAAAGGTGTGTCGATCTTGAACGATCAATGAAATATCCAATCGGCAATGATGACCACCTAATTGAAGATGAGCCAGAACCA
Organism: Helianthus annuus; assembly: GCF_002127325.2. Taxonomy (NCBI): domain Eukaryota; kingdom Viridiplantae; phylum Streptophyta; class Magnoliopsida; order Asterales; family Asteraceae; genus Helianthus; species Helianthus annuus. Next base: position 7,121,747 of record NC_035435.2, on the reverse strand, counting down.
CCCGATAAGGTGGGTCTAGCCAAGGACCCTTATAAACGTGGGGCACCACGGAGGCATTCCGCGGAACTATCCTTAGTTTTAGATTAGTTTAACTTTTATGTTTTCTACTTTAGTTTTAATTTTCAGGAATAAAGCACACTCGAAATGGTGAAGGTTACTAAGGGAAACTTAAACCAGCACCCCATGCACAAAAACAGGGCCACCCGACAAAATTTCTTCATTACAGCAAGTTCAGAACGGGGTCGTGCTCACCCAACACGCCCCGTGCCAACCATCTACAGAAAATGCCCAGTTCAGGTAACTGGACACGGGGTCGTGGTCACTGAAAACGCCCCCGTGCCCAGCCTTCTGTTTACTTTTGGTACTGGCAGTCTGGTGATGCGCGTAAGTGTGTATATATTTTAGGTATGTATTTTAAGCCCTTTTACACTTTTTTAGCCAAGTTTTAAATTTATAAAACACGATATTTACTAACACTAAACACACATATGGGCAAGTGCACCCATCGTGGACGTAGTATAGTGTTGGTAAGATACCGAGGTCGTCCAAGGACACAAGAGCTTTTAGTACCGGTTTATCCTCAACGTCTAATCAAATCAAAATGTTAGAAAAAGGTTTTAAACTAAGAAAATAAAACTAACTAAAATGCTGAAAATAAAAATAAAACTAAAAACAGATAGATAAGATGAATCACTTGGATCCGACTCGTGTGTTAGTGTAACATTTGATTATTTTCGCACTTTTGCACTTGTTTAAGAGATTATCTTAGTTATTGTAGTAGGCCCCTCTTTTGAAGGTGATGTTACCCTCAACCCAGTAGTTTGAGTCAGCAAGTATACAAACCTAAAGGGTCGGATTATTGAAAGATAATTAATTAAGTTATTAATGCATAATGTGGTAGGCCCCTCTTTTGAAGGCAACGTTACCCTCGTCTAAGTAGTCTGAGTCAGCAAGGATACAATCCTAAGTAGTCGGGTTAAAGTTTTAATAGTAGTTTAACTTATGAGGGGATCAAAGAGTTTGGACCCCCGCCATCCAATACCTTTGGGTATTGAAGGAGGTCCTACTAAATTTGACCCATGTCCTTTGCAGGATCTATACACTGAACAATGGCAAGACTCTTACCAAACCGTTCCCTTAACCCCCGACCAGGTAGCCAACATACCTCCATATAGACCGTGGAGATATGAATGGTGAAAATCTTTTATTTTATATAGACAGTAAAATAATGCCAAGACACCACGGACAAACGATAAGGAAGAATCACCTTCAACATAAGAAAATAGTAATTAAAATCATTAATACAAAATCAATTAAAAAGTGCAAAAGATTAAAAATAAAAAGTATTACACTAAACACTTGTCTTCACCAAGTGATGTAAGAGACTTAGGCAAACATGGCCTTTGATTGTCAAGAACTCTTACGATCAATCTTGGATCCTGAGACGACTCACACACTCTATGATGGACAATGGATGATAGTGGTGGATGATGGTGTTATGGTGGTGGTGGGTGGTGGGTGAAGCGTGAGAGAGGTGGTGTGCCAAGGGATGAGTTAAAATGGCTCCAAGCACTCCTATTTATAGGCTGAACAGAAGCCTGGGCACGGCCCCGTGTCCATCTGACACTCTCTCTTCATTAATTGTAATTCGCAATTACAATAAATGCGTCTGCAGCAACCTGACCACGCCCCCGTGTCCGCTGGGCACGCCCCCGTGGTGGGCAATAGAAGCTTCTATAGGTTTGTCTTTTCTGCTGCTTCTTGGGCACGGCCCCGTGCTCGCTGAGCACGGGGCGTGTTCAGTCTTCTAGCTTCTCTGTTTTGCTTGGGGAGATGCTGATGAGGGGTCGGGCATATCACTTTTGTTCCTTTTCTTGTATTTTTGTTAGATTTTGTTGTCTTTTTGCTTCTTTTGTTATTTTGAGCTCATTTAATCCTGAAAACACAAAAGGAAGACAAAAGCATACTTTTTCCAACATTGGTACTAAAATGGGTTAGTTTTAAGCCACAATTGATGTAATTTATATGTTGCATTTTGTGCACATCAAATACCCCCACACTTGAATCTTTGCTTGTCCTCAAGCAAAACTCTTTATAATGTGGCTTTATTCACTCCCAAATGGAACGGGTAGAAGAGAAGGTTTTTTTGGGCTTGTCATAGAGTGTCGGGAATTCCAAGATTATTTAGGTTTTATTTTTATTTATTTACAATCCCATTCGTCATGATTTATTAAAAATATTTCATAAGATAAATTATTTATTAGGGCATAACATACCTTTTTTAAAATTCCATTTATATACAAGTTCACATACCTCACGGGGGAATCACTCAACACTCGGCCGAATGTGTATTTTTAGTGAATCACTCGAGAGCGGCATGAAACTTACTCCTACCATAAGCTTGCCAAGCAATCAATCCTCCTCCTTTTTAACTATATACCTTTGTAAATATCAAGAGGACTTTTTGGGTGAAGGGTTAGGCTTGGGCTAAAGGTGGGTGGTTGGGTTAGTGGTTAGTGAAAAGGGCGAAAGGCGTAACAAATGTCGGTTTTTGGAAGACTTTTTATTTTTCACATTTTTATTTTATTTTGATAAACCACTTGTTTCAAACAAGGTTATTTTTGATGAACTTGTTTGTTTATTTGGTTTCATCAAAATATACAACTTTTTTTTTTGAATAGAGTCATTAGAAAACCGAACGTTGTTACTAAAATAAAGGGTTAAAAATAAAAAGGTTTAGGTGGGTAAAAAGGATGATGGTTTTTGGGTTAAGAAATGAAAAGGTTTAGGCTCAAAGGGGTTAACTAGGGGGATTTTGGGTAGGTGGTAAAAAAATGAAAAATAATGGTGTAGAAAGAAAAAGGGTTAGTCCTAATGCCTCCATCATTTACTTACTTGGGTTTAAGTTGGTAAGGACCGGGAATGTATTGTTGTGGCAAGTTCTAGAGTCGTACGAACCAAGCGGTTATTCACACAAGAAACGAAAAATGAGCATTTAGTGTAAAGATATATATTTGTCTGCTCGTTAAAGGCTCAAAACTCACTTTTGTGGGAAAGGGTTTTTTATGTGATCAAGTATATATAATCAAATTTTAACTAAGTTTGTCATGCCTTTTCATAATTTTCTTATGTTGGTTCTTTTTATTACGACGCTATCGGTTGTAAACTTGTAAAAATATAACCTTGTTAAGACTTGAATTCCCAACTTAAACTTAGACAAGTAAAAAAATGAAATTTTTTGGAAAAAATTTGGGGTGATTAGCGGTTCTAATAGAGTTTTGTGTAAGGCTTGTTATTAGGACTTGCAAGATTCAAGGTTTTAGCATCCCCCCCCCCACACTTAAATTACACATTGTCCTCAATGTGTCCCAAAAATAAGTTTTTAGGTTGATTGAATGTGTAAAATGGTGTTTAAAAGGAAATTTTATGTTACTGGGAGTCTGGACACGGCCCCGTGTCGGTTGGACACGACCCCGTGTTCAACTGCCAGTAACGAAAACTTACAGAAGATGGACACGGGGGCGTGTTGGCTAGGCACGACCCCATGTCTGACAAAAATTCTGCAGAAATTTAACAAACAGCAGGTCTGGGAGGTGGGCACGGGGGCGTGTCAGCCGGACACGACCCCGTGTGGACAGTCTGCAAGGCTGAAAAACAGGTTTCTTTCTCCGGTTTTCCTGTCCTGGCTTTAGTAGCACTAATGTTTAGTACTCTAAGCCTCGTTTGTACCTGTTTTATCAGTAAATACCACACCAAACAATACCAAACGTCCTAAATTACCAAATCAAACATCCAAACCATCAAGTTAAAAGTAAAAACAAAAGAAGAAAATAAAAATAAGTTAGGGAAAGTAAATTGTTCAACACTTCGGCACGCAGGCCGGAAATTGTTTGATAGAAAGGGAAATTAACCTGTGGGTTCACCAACCGTCCACTCCTACTCCTTCTTCACCCTCCTAGTCCATGTCTTCATCACTGTCATCACCTCCTACCCCATGACCCGCCATATACTCCCGGATGCTCCCGATGTCGTCTTGGATATTGGTGATGTTTCTCTCAATGGCTCCGACACGGTGGTATGTGTTGTTGGCAAGGTTGTAGGTGTTCCTGGTGCACATAAGGTTTTCCTGCAAAAGATCATGTAAACTTTAAAAGTTAGGAAAACCACCTCCTTGTGAGGAGGACTGCCCCGGATCACCGTGGGGTTGGTACTGGTATTGGGGAGGTGGAGCGTGAAGGACTAGCGCCTCTTGCGGGTTCCATGCATGACCTTGCATCCTTTGAAAGCTCACCGATCCATCTTCCGCCTCATAGATTAGGTTCATGGCGCGGCAAATGTGCACATCGACCCGCCCCGACCATGGGCTTCTTTCAAAAGACCTAGGAATGCGCGTGAAGTACTTGAAGAGGCGGTACACCCATCCCCCATAGAAGATAGGGGTTGGTGCATCAGCAAGCCGGTTCAGATGCATGTTCCGGAGTAGGAGGAATGGAACATCGAGGGGTCTTCGGTTGTGGATGCAGTGAAGGACTACCAAATCTCTTAACCCAACAACGCCGCTGCTGTCATGTCTTTGACTAAGAGAGTAAGTGAGGAGCCTATGAATGTAGCGATAAAGCGGATCCCTCAGGTTAGTACTCTTAGTGCTGCTCGGATTATAAAACCCATCACCAATCTTAGCCCATGCGGCGTGGCGTTCATTTTCATCCAGTTCTCGCAATCCCCCGGTGTTTTCTTCATTTCCCGAATCCTCCTCCGTATACAGTCCCACTATTGCCCCGATTTGCGCCATAGAGATCGAGTATCTCGTCCCACCACATCAAAATGCAACCCCCTCATTGTCAAAAGGGTCACACCTTGAAGTGAAGGTGAAAGTACTGTAGAACTCCAAAGTGCATTGATGTTCCGATCGAAGTCGAGTGGTTAGGGCAACCCTTAGTGGTCCAGTAACGAGGTTGTTGAACCGGTCAAGTTGGTTCACCAAGGTCAAGAGATCCGTACATGCTTGCCTTAGGTATTCTTCGGGTCTTGTTTGAAGCATGTCATATCTGGCCCTAGCATCGAGCTCATTTGCGTTGAATCTTGTGAACTTCGCCGACATCTGAAAGAATACACCAAAAGTTAGCATGAAACAGTGAGGTTTTCGGAAAAAACTGCAAACATTTAGCTGGACACGGCCCCGTGCTCAGCGGGCATGACCCATTGTCCAGGCGTCTGTTACTCAAAAACTTCATTTTTCGATCCGGTCCCGAAAATCTGAAAATTTCTGGCCAAGTAGGTGCGGTTTCCCCCGAAAAAGAAACCCCAAGTGCCGTTTTTCCCAAACCAAACCGTTTACACCTTCAATTTCATCTTTTTCGGTTCGAAAACAAGGGTTTGAGGTTTTTGTGAGAAATCGGGCAAATCTATCAACAATACAAGTGTATTTACTTCCCCTTACACTAATCTAAACTAATGCTAACAGATTATTGCAAAAATTTGAGGTTTGATTCGGATGAACTTCAAGAACCCTAGATTTTTCCCCAAATTTTTTATGTTTTAACTACATGCAAATAACTAATCTAACTACTAATGATGATAGAATCATACCTTGATGTTGTTAGAGTGAGAGGAGACGTCGAAATTCTGCGGAAAATCGCCTGGACCAGAGTGTTCTTCGGGGAAACGGGGCGTGTGGAATGGTGTAACTGTTGTGAAAAGGGAGTTTTATCCCGACAGTTGCGCGGACACGGCCCCGTGCCGAGCAAAGTTTTGAATTAATATTTTTTTTAGTGCTCGTGTGAGTGCCCCGGTTTTCCTAAAAACATGGTTAGAAGACTTACCGGTTTCGATGTTTACCCACTTGTTCGTAACATACCAGGTACGATGTGGATGCCTTTTATTCTTCGACCGTTTGGAGCGAGATCTCTTCCTCTTCATCCTCAATAGATCCTCGATAGAGCTTCAGCCGTTGGCCATTGACTTTGAATGGAATTCCATTTCGAGATTTAATTTCTACTGCACCGTGAGGAAAAATATGGGTGATGGAAAAAGGTCCTGACCACCTAGATTTTAGTTTACCCGGAAATAATCGAAGTCGTGAATTAAACAATAGAACTAGATCCCCTACTTGAAATTTATTAGGTTTAATGTTTTTGTCGTGTAAATTTTTCATTCTTTCCTTATAAATTTCTGAGTTAGAGTATGCATAATTCCTTAGCTCGTTTAATTCATTTATTTGACAAAATGGATTTTTACCTGCAATATCTAAATCTAAGTTTACATTTTTTATTGCCCAGTAGGCTTTGTGAGCTATTTCTACCGGCAAATGACAACTTTTTCCATAGACGAGCTTATATGGGGTTGTGCCTATAGTGGTTTTATAAGCAGTTCGAAAAGCCCATAAAGCATCATCTAATTTATCGTCCCATTCCCTTTTATTTAACCCTACGGTTTTTTCAAGTATTCGTTTTAAACCCCTATTAGTCACTTCGGCTTGTCCGTTTGTTTGAGGGTGATATGCTGTTGAGACCCGGTGATAGACCCCATATCTTGTTAAGATTTTTTCGAGTTGATGATTGCAAAAATGGGTGCCTCTATCACTTATCAATGCTTTAGGTGTTCCAAAACGAGAGAATAATTTTTTCAGAAATCTTACCACTACTCTTCCATCATTTGTTGGAAGTGCTTTGGCCTCTGCCCATTTTGACAAGTAATCAACTGCCACAAGTATATATTTGTTTCCTTTTGATGGTGGGAAAGGTGCTATGAAATCGAGTCCCCACACATCTGAAATTTCACAAACGAGAATGCCATTTTGTGGCATTTCGTTTTTGGAAGAAATATTACCTGATCTTTGGTAAGCGTCACATGTCTTGACAAGATTTTGTGCATCTTTGTAAATGGTCGGCCAATAAAATCCTGAATCAAATACCTTTCGTGCGGTACTAGCGGCACCATGATGTCCTCCATATGGACCTTCATGACAATGGCGGAGAATTCTTCGTGCTTCGTTGCCATGTACACACCTTCGGATGAGCTGGTCAGCACACATTTTGAAAAGATAAGGGTCTTCTCAAAAGTAATGCTTTACATCAGCAAAGAATTTCTTTCTTTGGTGGTGTGGCCATCCTTTGGTGACTATACCGCTAGCTAAGTAGTTAGCATAGTCGGCATACCATGGTTCTTGTCGATACTCCACCATTTCCAAGGACTCTGTTTGGAATTTTTTGTTGATTTGCTCGTCCCTGGTTGCCTCCAAAGCTGGGTCTTCTAGGCGTGAAAGATGATCTGCTGCTGTGTTTTCTGCTCCTCTTTTGTCTTTGATTTCAATATCAAATTCTTGGAGGAGTAGAATCCACCTGATCAAACGGGGTTTGGCATCTTGTTTCTTGAAGAGGTATCGGATAGCTGCATGATCTGTATAGACTACAGTTTTAGAAAGAACAAGGTAAGAACGAAATTTATCAAAAGCAAATACCACAGCTAGTAATTCTTTTTCAGTGGTTGTGTAATTTTCTTGTGCATCATTAAGTGTTTTACTAGCATAATAAATTGGGTGGAAATGCTTTTCTTTTCTCTGTCCCAAGACAGCTCCAACGGCAAAGTCACTTGCATCACACATGATTTCGAAAGGTAGTTTCCAATCGGGTGCTATCATGATAGGTGCATTGACTAGCATTTCCTTGAGGGTTAGAAATGCTTGATTGCAATCCTTGTCAAAGATGAAAGGTGCATTTTTTTCAAGTAATTTTGTTAGAGGTCTTGAAATTTTTGAAAAGTCTTTGATAAACCATCTGTAAAATCCGGCATGCCCTAAGAAACTTCTGATTGCTCTAACGGAGGATGGTGGAGGTAATCGAGAAATTGTGTCAATTTTCGCTCGATCAACTTCCATTCCCTCGCTCGAGATTTTGTGACCGAGTACTATTCCCTCTGTTACCATGAAATGGCATTTTTCCCAGTTAAGGGCGAGGTTAGTTTCCTCACATCGGGATAGCATTCGTTCGAGGTTATCGAGGCATTGGTCGTATGAATCTCCAAAGATAGAAAAGTCATCCATGAAGACTTCCATTGTCTTTTCTATCATATCATGGAAAATGGCCACCATGCAACGTTGGAATGTTGCAGGTGCATTACATAGACCAAATGGCATGCGACGATAAGCAAAAGTTCCGTAAGGGCATGTGAAAGTTGTCTTTTCTTGGTCTTCAGGTGCTATTGGAATCTGAAAGTAACCTAAAAATCCATCCAAGAAACAGTAAAATTTGTGACCGGATAATCGTTCTAACATTTGATCAATGAAGGGCAAAGGAAAGTGGTCTTTCCTTGTTGCTTCATTTAATCGTCTATAATCTATACATACTCTCCATCCTGTGACGGTTCTCGTTGGTATTAATTCATTATTTCATTAGTTATTACCCTCACACCTCCTTTCTTTGGAACTACTTGGACGGGACTTACCCATGGACTATCTAAGATAGGATAAATAAGTCCGGCGTCAAGGAGTTTGATGACCTCATTTTTAACCACTTCTTGGACATTTGGATTTACTCTTCTTTATGGTTGTATTACTGATTAGTAGTCATCATTCATTAAAATTTTGTGCATGCACATGGAAGGGCTTATTCCTTTTATATCTACAAGCTTTCAAGCGATCGCATTTTTATGTTTTTTCAAAAGTCTAATTAATTTTTCTTTTTCTACACTATTTAATTTAGACGAAATAATTACAGGTGATTTACCATCTTTGTCTAGAAAAACATATTCCAAACCTTTTGGAAGTTCTTTGAGCTTGAAGGGTGGGTCTTTAGGAGACTCCTTATTTTGGGGCTCATCTAGATCAAGAACCTTAAAGGTTTGTTCTATGGCGACCTCTTCTTCAACAAAGTGGTCAATCTTTTCACTTATATCTGGTGGCTCATCTTCATCTTCAATTAGGGGGTCATTATTGCCAAAAGGATATTTCATTGAACGCTCAAGATCTATGCTCCTTTTGAATGCCCCTAATTGAAGAGGAGATTTTTAGATTTCCGGTTTTTCAAAGCTTCATGAGTTTTTACAAAAGGTCTTCCCAACACTAGAGGAGCGTCATCGAGGATGACAAAGTCGGTTGGAATAACCAATTGATCTGTTTGAACCAAGATATCCTCACCTACACCGATTGATTTTATTACTTTCCGATTGGATAGAAAAATGGGTATTTGAAGTGGAGCAAAATCACTAATACTTAATTTTTCGAAAATGTAGTTAGACATTATGTTAACACAAAGATCTTTATCAATGGTGACGTTACTAATAAATGAATTTTGAGAAAAACATGGAACCGGTGTAATGTTAATTTCAAAAGGGTTTTCTTTTATTAGCGAAGTTTGATCATTAGTTAACTTAACACTTACCATTTCTCCAATTTTAGTGCTAGTGTTTAGCTCTTTTAAAAACTTAGCATGAGTTGGTACTAAACAATGATTTTCGAAAGAAGGTGACAAGAGATTAATTTCTTCAAAATTAGACTCTTCTTCAATTTTAACGTTATCGGCCTCACCTTTTTCGTTGTTTAGCTCATGTGTCGGTTTTTCACTTATTTGTTCTTCCCTTTTTAACTCTTCAACTATCGTTTCTTTATTTAATTTTTCTCTTGCGCGGGACTCCTCTTCCCTTGCGCGAGATTTTTTTATGCAACGTTCGATAGTTTTAATTTTTTCTATTATTCTATCGGCTATGTCAGTGATAGAGTAAGGATCGGGATCCTCTAAGCTTGAATCCGGTTGTTCGATCCTTGGTTCCTCATAGTACCCATATGAAGTAGATGGTTCACACCATTGTTCTTCATTGTAAGTATCTGATGGATAAGGGTCGTAATTTTGTTCTTCATAGTACTCATATGAGGTGGGTAGTTCACGCCATGGTTCCTCATAATAAGTATATGAAGGTGGTGGTTCATATCTTGATTCCTCAAAGTATGAGTATGAAGGCTCATACTTTGATTCATCAAAATATGAGTATGAGGGGTAAGGTTCATACCTTTGGTCTTCATAGGATGTGTGTGAAGTCGATGGCTCGTACCTGGGCTCCTCATAATAGTTGTATGAAGCGGATGGTTGAAATAAGTTACAATATTGTACCGAGTGCGGGTTACCACAATTAGTGCAATAGTCTCCCATAAAGTCATCCTCCTCACAAGTGTAGTTGTAGCCTCCTAAGTATTGATCCATAAGAATCACTCAACAGACCACAACTGAGTCTCGGGACTAGAAAACAGAAAATAAAGACGGAAATAGAGGCTGGACACGGCCCCGTGTTCAGTGGACACGGTCCCGTGTTCAGGGTCTGTATTCGGGCGTTTTAATTAAAGTTACTGGTCTCGTTTCGCACGGGGGCGAGTTCAGTGAGCACGGCCCCGTGTTCAGACTCTGTATCTGGGTATCTAACTAAAAATATGCAGCACAGCCCCGTGTTCAGTGAACTGTAAATGCAAACTAAACTAAAATGCAGAAAAATGTGCTCGTGTTTTAAAAAGGTTTTGAAAAATAGATTAGGCCGTCGATTTTAAGCTTTCTTAAAATCCTTGTGTCCCCGGCAACGGCGCCAAAAACTTGATGCGCGTAAGTGCGTATATATTTTAGGTATGTATTTTAAGCCCTTTTACACTTTTTAGCCAAGTTTTAAATTTATAAAACACGATATTTACTAACACTAAACACACATATGGGCAAGTGCACCCATCGTGGACGTAGTATAGTGTTGGTAAGATACCGAGGTCGTCCAAGGACACAAGAGCTTTTAGTACTGGTTTATCCTCAACGTCTAATCAAATCAAAATGTTAGAAAAAGGTTTTAAACTAAGAAAATAAAACTAACTAAAATGCTGAAAATAAAAATAAAAGTAAAAACAGATAGACAAGATGAATCACTTGGATCCGACTCGTGTGTTAGTGTAACCTTTGATTATTTTCGCACTTTTGCACTTTTTTAAGAGATTATCTTAGTTATTGTAGTAGGCCCCTCTTTTGAAGGTAACGTTACTCTCAACCCAGTAGTTTGAGTCAGCAAGGATACAATCCTAAAGGGTCGGATTATTGAAAGATAATTAATTAAGTTATTAATGCATAATGTTCTAGGCCCCTCTTTTGAAGGCGATGTTACCCTCGGCTAAGTAGTCTGAGTCAGCAAGGATACATGCCTAAGTAGCCGGGTTAAAGTTTTAATAGTAGTTTAACTTATGAGGGGATCAAAGAGTTTGGACCCCCGCCATCCAATACCTTTGGGTATTGAAGGAGGTCCTACTAAATTTGACCCAGGTCCTTTGCAGGATCTATACACTGAACAATGGCAAGACTCTTACCAAACCGTTCCTTAACCCCCGACCAGGTAGCCAACATACCTCCATATAGACCGTGGAGATATGAATGGTGAAAATCTTTTATTTTATATAGACAGTAAAATAATGCCAAGACACCACGGACAAACGATAAGGAAGAATCACCTTCAACATAAAAAACTAGTAATTAAAGTCATTAATACAAAATCTATTAAAAAGTGCAAAAGATTAAAAATAAAAAGTATTACACTAAACACTTGTCTTCACCAAGTGATGTAAGAGACTTAGGCAAACATTGCCCTTGATTGTCAAGAACTCTTACGATCAATCTTGGATCCCGAGACGACTCACACACTCTATGATGGACAATGGATAGTGGTGGTGGATGATGGTGTTATGGTGGTGGTGGGTGAAGTTTGAGAGAGGTGGTGTGCCAAGGGATGAGTTGAAATGGCTCCAAGCACTCCTATTTATAGGCTGAACAGAAGCCTGGGCACGGCCCCGTGTCTATCTGACACTCTCTCTCTTCATTAATTGTAATTCGCAATTACAATAAATGCGCCTACAGCAACCTGACCACGCCTCCGTGTCCGCTGGGCACGGCCCCGTGGTGGGCAATAGAAGCTTCTATAGGTTTGTCTTTTCTGCTGCTTCTTGGGCACGGCCCCGTGCTCGCTAAGCACGGGGCGTGTTCAGTCTTCTGGCTTCTCTGTTTTGCTTGGGGAGATGCTGATGAGGGGTCGGGCATATCACTTTTGTTCCTTTTCTTGTATTTTTGTTAGATTTTGCTGTCTTTTTGCTTCTTTTGTTATTTTGAGCTCATTTAATCCTGAAAACACAAAAGGGAGACAAAAGCATACTTTTTCCAACATTAGTACTAAAAAAGGGTTAGTTTTAAGTCACAATTGATGTAATTTATATGTTCCATTTTGTGCACATCACTGGACACGGGGCCGTGCTCAGCCCACACCACCCCGTGTTCAGCTACCCAGTAATATAAAATCTTGTTTTTAACCCACTTTTACACATTTTAATCAACCGAAAAACATATTTTTGGGACACATTGAGGACAATGTGTAATTTAAGTGTGGGGGGGGATGCTAAAACCTTGAATCTTGCAAGTCCTAATTACAAGCCTTACACAAAACTCTATTGGAACCGCTAATCACCCCAATTTTTTTTTTCAAAAATTTTTCATTTTTTTTACTTGTCTAGGTTTAATTTGGGAATCCCAAGTTCTAAAAAGGTTATATTTTTACAAATTTACAACCGATCGCGTCGTGATAAAAAGAACCAACATAAGAAAATTATGAAAACGGCATGAGAAGTTTAGTTAAAATTTGATTATATATACTTGATCACATAAAAACCCATTCCCACAAAAGTGAGTTTTGAGCCTTTATTGAGCATACAAATACATATCCTTAAAACTAAATGCTCATTTTTCGTTTCTTGTGTGAATAGCCGCTTGGTTCTTACGACTCTAGAACTTGACACGACGATACATTCCCGGTCCTTACCAACTTAAACTCGAGTAAGTAAATGATGGAGGCATTAGGACTAACCCTTTTTCATTTCTACACCATTATTTTTCTTTTTTTTACCACCTACCCAAAATCCACCTAGTTAACCCCTTTGAGCCTAAACCTTTTCATTTCTTAACCCAAAACAAACACCCTTTTATCCACCAAAACCCTTTTTCATTTTTAACCCTTTATTTTAGTAACAAGGCTCGGTTTTTCTTATGACTTGCATGAAAAAAAAAATTATGATGATGATGAAGCCAAAAGAAATAAACAAACAAGTAATAACTTTGTTTGAAAGAAATACTTCATCAAAATAAAGAGTTATGAAAAATAAAAAGTCTTCCGAAAAACCGATGCTTTTTACGCGTTTCGCCCTTTTTACTAACCACTAACCCAACCACCCACCTTTAGCCCAAGCCTAACCCTTCACCCCAAAAGTCCTCTTGATATTTACAAAGGTGTATAGTTAAAAAGGAGGAGGATTGATTGCTTGGCAAGCTTATGGTAAGAGTAAGTTCCATGCCACTCTCGAGTGAATCACTAAAAATACATCTTCGGCCGAGTGTTGAGTGATCCCCCGTGAGGTATGTGAACTTGTATATAAATGGAATTTTTAAAAGGCATGTTATGCCCTAATAAGTAATTTATCTTATGAAATGTTTTTAATAAATCATGACGAATAGGATTGTAAATAAATAAAAATAAAACCCAATAAAAATCTTGGAAACCCGACACTCTATGACAAGCCCAAAAACTTTCTCTTCTACCCATTCCATTTGGGAGTGTAAAGCCACATTATAAAGAGTTTTGCTTGAGGACAAGCAAAGATTCAAGTGTGGGGGTATTTGATGTGCACAAAATGCAACATACAAATTACATCAATTAAGGCATAAAACTAACCCTTTTTTAGTACTAATGTTGGAAAAAGTGTGTTTTTGTCTTCCTTTTGTATTTTCAGGATTAAATGAGCTCAAATAAACAAAAGAAGCAAAAAGGCAGCTAATTCTAACATAAATACAAGAAAATGAACAAACATGTAATGTCCGACCACCTGACAGCATCTTCCCAAGCAAAAACAAGTAAACAGAAGGCTGAACATGTCCTGTGCTCAATGAGCACGGGGGCGTTCCCAAGTGTCAGCAGAAAAGACAAAGTTGTAGAAGCTTCTATCGCCCACCACGGGGTCGTGCTCAGCGGACACGGGGCCGTGGTCAACTCTTAAATTCGCAGAATCTGAGAAAATCTTGATAGTACAGATACGCTTCTGCACACGGGGTCGTGCCTAGCGGACACAGGGGCGTGGTCAACCAATACAGCCAAACTGCAATTAATGAAGAAAGAGAAGCAGGATGGACATGGGGCTGTGCCCAATGGACACGGGGTCGTGCCCAATGGACACGGGGCCGTGCCCAATGGACACGGGGCCGTGCCCGAGCTTCTGTTCAGCCTATAAATAGGAGTGCTTGGATCACTTGCAACTCATCCCTTGGCACACCACCTCTCTCACACTTCACCCACCACCCACCACCATCACAACACCATCATCCACCACCATCATCCATTGTCGACCATAGAGTGTGTGAGTCGTCTCGGGATCCAAGATTGATCGTAAGAGTTCATGACAATCAAAGGCCATGTTTGCCTAAGTCTCTTACATCACTTGGTGAAGACAAGTGTTTGGTGTAATACTTTTTATTTTTAATCTTTTCGCACTTTTTATTTGGTTATGTATTAATGACTTTAATAACTAGTTTCTTATGTTGAAGGTGATTCTTCCTTATCGTTTGTCTGTGGTGTCTTGGCATATTTTACTGTCTATATAAAATAAAAGATTTTCACCATTCATATCTCCACGGTCTATATGGAGATATGTTGGCTACCTGGTCGGGGGTTAAGGGAATAGTTTGGTAAGAGTCTTGCCATTGTTCAGTGTATAGATCCTGCAAAGGACCTGGGTCAAATTTAGCAGGACCTCCTTCAATACCCACCGGTATTGGATGGCGGGGGTCCAAACTCTTTGATCCCCTCATATGTAAGCTACTATTAAAACTTTAACCCTGCTACTTAGGACTGTATCCCAGCTGACTCAGATTACTTAGCCGAGGGTAACGTCACCTTCAAAAGAGGGGCCTACCACATTATGCATTAATAACTTAATTAATTATCTTTCAATAATCCGACCCTTTAGGATTGTATCCTTGCTGACTCAAACTACTGGGTTGAGGGTAACGTCACCTTCAAAAGAGGGGCCTACTACAATAACTAAGATAATCTCTTAAAAAGTGCAAAAGTACGGAAATAATCAAAGGTTACACTACACACGAGTCGGATCCAAGTGATTCATCTTGTCTATCTGTTTCTACTTTTATTTTTATTTTTCAGCATTTTAGTTAGTTTTATTTTTCTAGTTTAAAACCTTTTTCTAACTTTTTGATTTGATTAGACGTTGAGGATAAACCGGTACAAAAAGTTCTTGTGTCCTTGGACGACCTCGGTATCTTACCAATACTATACTACGTCCACGATGGGTGCACTTGCCCATATGTGTGTTTAGTGTTAGTAAATATCGTGTTTTATAAATTTAAAACTTGGCTAAAAAAAGTGTAAACTGGCTTAAAATATATATAAAAACCTATAATACACGACACGCATTAGTGGATCTAAATTTCATTAGATCCATTGGTTTTTTTACATCCGATGTCTTGCGGTTGATGATTTAGATGTCTGTTTTTTGGTATGTTCCATGAGGTTTAAAGCTTTTAGGGGTTTTCAGATGTTGTGTATTGGAGTAATTCTATGCAATGAGGTGTTGTACATTGAGCTTTCTTTGTGTTTCCTACATCTTGTAGTTGTGTGGTACACCTTATAAAGTTATAAAACTTCTTTCGTTTTCATATTCTTAATAGGCTTTATATTTTTTTGTGTTTGAAACTTTGGCACTTTCAATTTTTCTCGCTCAGTGACGATGAGACAAATCTTATCTGAGAGTATTCTGTAGCATTAACTTGATCCTAATGCACTTGAAATCGTGTGTTACACTTGATGATGATGAATGTTGGCTCATCCGAGAGATGTGATGGTTCATTGTTGGGTTGGTTATATTCCATTGTATTTGGGACCTTACTTGGTCTTCATAGATATATTTGATCCCGGTAACAGTTAATGCTTTTTTTAACAATCACACGAAATGGTTGTATTTGGGACTTTCGAGTTTGGTCTACGTAGATACATTTGTTCCTCAGTGACACTTGATGTTTTTTTATAGTTTGCTTGTCGCTATGGGTCAGTTGGTTGTGATGAGTTCAAAATTTACCACGACAATTGATGAGGATGGCGTGGCAAGGCTGATGGATGGTTGGTAACTGACCAACAACCCGCCTTGCAGCCATGAGCCTTTGAAACCATGATTCCCATGAACTCTGAGCCACATAAAGTTCGGTATCACTTTCAAAAACAAGTAGGTCAAATCTGAGTTTCAAACCTGAACGAAACCGATCCATTACCCCTCACTAAATGGTTTCAACAAAAAAAAAAACAGTGTAGCTTTTTAAACGGTTTAAGAATAAACAATATGTTTGATTTAAAAATTGTTTTGCTCACCAAACCAAGGTACATAACGATTGTTAGACTTACTAGTTACCATCTCATAGCATGTGATACTGCCGAATAACTATAAATCTGATCGATTGCACGCCAATTTCGTTGTCCCCAGCGCAACGCCCGCGGGTCACTTTTCTAGTTTACCTTAAAAACAACTAGCTTTTATCTCTTCTTTTCAATTAAATAATATTTTTATACCTTTATCATTACCTCTTCTCTCTACTGCACTCACAACCATTTATAAATAGTTATATTCTCATATATTTTGTCTCTCCTCCACTTACAACCACTCAAAAACACTAACAACCATTTCTTATAATATAACTAAACTCTCTCACATATTTTTAAGGTTTTCATTGTGAATGCTATTATGAGAGTTGAGGTTTTCATTTGCATGCAAGTAGACCTTTATAATTTTTTTTTTAAATGACAAAAAGGAGCTATATATATATACATATATATATATATATAGGGGAAGGTTCAAATGAAAACCACTAGTTATTGTGAAAACTCGAAAACTAATTAAAAAAAGCCAAAAAACATACAATTTTTTTTTTGCAAACCAAATTTCGCATGTTTTTTTATATATATAAAACAAATTTCAAAAAAAAAAAAAAATTGTGTAGTGCACATGTGTAATACTACACATGTGTATGTGTACTACACATGTGTATTATTATACATGTGCACTACACAATTTTTTTTTTGAAAAAAAAGTTTTTTTATACATAAAAACCAGCGATTTTTATAAAAAAAATTGAAAAAAAAATTTGTGTGTTTTTTAGGCTTTTTTTAATTAGTTTTCGAGTTTTCACAATAAAAGTGGTTTTCATTTGAACCATCCCCTATATATATATATATATATATATATATATATATATATATATATATATATATATATATATATATATATATATATATATATATATATAGGGGAAGGTTCATTTGAGAAGAAAATTTTTTTTAGAAGAAAAAGAATAAAAGGGTACAATTGTAAAACATTAAATAGTTTTTTTCTCATCTTATTTATTATTATGTATGACTAATTAATTAGTCATTAAGACTATAATCCTCAACACTAAATATTTTTGCTTACAAACGTCAAAAGTTATCCTACACATTTTGAAATTTATCCTACACATATTGAAATTTATCCTACACGCCTCGTATTTATCCTACACGCCTCGTATTTATCCTACACTACAAATGAATTTTTATTTTTATTTTTTGTGAAAAATATATATCTTAAAAATAAGTTACAAATTTAATATAATTAGTTATTAATGATGATGCGAGAACCACCTCTTATTGTGAGAACCGCGAGAACCACCTCTTATTGTGAGAACCGCGAGAACCAATGTGAACACACCAAAAATGCCTAAAAATAGCTAAAAATCACACAAATTTTTTTTTAATATTTTTTGTATAAAAATCGCTACTTTTCGAAGCCAAAAAAAAAATTTTTTTTTTTGCCACTAAAAGTAGCGATTTGAGCATAAAAAATATAAAAAAAAATTTAGATTTTTTTTTTATTTTTTTAGATTTTTTTAGGTTTTTTGGGGGTTTAGTTTTTAGCATTTTAGCTTGGGGGGGAGGGTTAGGCTTTTTTAGCTATTTTAAGTTGTGTTCACATTGGTTCTCAAGGTTCTCACAATAAGGGTGGTTCTCGCATGAGCCCCTCCCTATATATATATATATATATATATATGGAATTGCGCTAAAATAAGAACCCACTCGAGTTGTAAGAACCGTGAGAACTTTTTGATCCGGGGCGAGGTGGACCAATTTTTTTTCATAGATGTAGATGCGTGTATTATAAACACATTTGTAAAAAAAATCAAAGAAAAATGTCGTGTGTGTAGTTTTGAGCACCACAAGTTTGTGTTTACGGTACCCGTAAATTTTCCGGTTAGATTTACGGTATCCGTAAACACAAACTTGTGGTGCTCAAAACTACACACACGACATTTTTTTTGTTTTTTTTACAAATGTGTTTATAATACATGCAACTACGTTTATGAAAAAAAATTTGGTCCACCTCGCCCCGCACGGTGTAGTTCTCACGGTTCTTACAACTCGAGGTGGTTCTCATTTTAGCGGTCCCCTATATATATATATATAGGGTGAGGTTATTGTAAAAAAAGGTGGTTTTTGTGAGAAAGGTAAGAAAGAATATGGTGAGGACATGTGACACTAATTAAAATTAAGACTTAAGGGTATAATTGTAAATGCATTAACAATTCAAATATGGTAATCCTTGATTTAAGGATTTGGTGAGAGAAAATCCTTGATTTAAGGACTTGATAACCGTGCATAACATCATTCCTACTTCATATTAATATTTTTTTGCATCATTCACAAAAATCAGAGCATGTTCATGACATGGTGTTTTAACTAAATTCATAGTTCAATTCATGGTGTTTTTACAAAATAATATAACACCATTCAGTAAACAAAATATAACACCATTCAGTACACAAAATAACACCATTCAGTACAAGATATAACACCATTCGGTAAACAAAAAAATAACACCATTCAATAAATAATATAACACCATTCAGTAAACAAAATAACACCATTCAGTAAACGAAATAACACCATTCAGTAAATAATATAACACCATTCAGTACAAGAATATAACACCATTCAGTAAAGAAATATAACACCATTCAGAAAAAGAAAATAACACCATTCAGAAAAGGAAAAACACCATTAAGAAAAGAAAAATAACACCATTTAGAAAAGAAAAAAACCCCATTAAGAAAGGAAAATAACACCATTAATGAAAAGAAAAATAACACCGTTCAGAGAAGAAAATAACACAATTCAGAAAAGAAAAAAAAACACCATTAAGAAAAGAAAATAACACCATTAATGAAAAGAAAATAACACCATTCAATAATCCTTACATCTTTGTATTATCTTCTTCTCCGCTGCCGGCACAACCACTGCCGGTCCACCACCGCCGTCTTCGAACCCAACCGCCCGAGAGTAAAATCTCATTTTCTCCGACGCCGATCGTCTTCAACAACCGCTACTCCTCCATCTCCATACGCCCTCATCTACCGTACACATCCAACCGTCGCGCACCCTCTTCGCACTCCGACACCGGCTTCCGATTGATGTTTGATTTTCCGATTCGTGGTGGTCTTGGAGTTGTGCTGTTGGATCTTCCGATTGATTGAATATGGAAGAAGAAAGGGGGGGAGAGAGAGAGAGAAATTGTGAGCGTATGATAGAGAGAGAACGAAATTGCAGGGATTTTGATTTACAAAATGGGGATAAAAAGACACAATTGCCCCTAGATATTTCAATTCAATCCAAATTAAGAAAAATATTTTACATTTTGGTCCCTATTGATCTCAACCATTAGATCAAAAAATCTAATGACTGAGATTCTTTCTTACCTTTCTCACACTTTGGGCTTTTTTTACAGGATCCTAACTCTCTATATATATATATATAATTTTGATGGCTAGAAAAGGTTAACCAAACATTTAGAAGGAGGACTTCTTTATAGTTACTAGACTACTTATTGTTAGGCATTTATAAGTTTTAAAAAGTTATGTACTTAAATTATATGATTTTTATTTTGTAACATGTACGGGTTCCAACACGACAATTAAAAGGGTGGGGGTTTATCTAATTTTTATGTGTTAAATATAAGGCGAAATAGGAAATTTTATTTTAAAGAGCTGTTACTTTTTAATATAAAAATTAGTGTCTGAGATCGAACTTATTACAAATTAAAGTAAATGAGTTGTTAAATAAACAAGCATGAGCTTGATAAAATTATGACTAAAGTGCTCTTTGAGTCAAACTCAACTCGTTGCAATTTTATAAAAGCCCGAACCAGCTCATTTGGTTTATTTACATTTAGTTTGAGAGCCATAACAAAAAGTTGAGATGGCCGAGTTGGTCTAAGGCGCCAGATTAAGGTTCTGGTCCGAAAGGGCGTGGGTTCAAATCCCACTCTCAACATTAATTTTTATTTTTATTGGATTTTACAGATTTTTGATGGCCGGTGGGTGCATGCTAGCCCATTAACATTGTTGGGCTATCTTGTTGGCCGTGAATAATTGGATGGATAATTTCTTTTTTCTTTTTTTTTTTTTTTTTGCTGAGTTTACTTAGAAGGTCTACTTGTTTAAACGTGGCAAATTAAAAAGTAGAGGCCGGTTATTGTATAAAATGTCTTAACGTACGAAGCGTACGAAATTCAGTCAACATGTGAAAATTGGTTTATAACATGCGATTTTGCTATTCTTTAACATCATGCGAATTTGTTTTTTTTAATAACATGCGAAGAATGTTTTTTTATAACCATGCGATTTTCATTTTTTTTTTTTTTGAACATGCAATCTTCTGTTTTTACATCATGCGACTTTTTGTTATAACGTGCGAATTTGACATTGCGTACGCTTCGTACATTAAGGCATATTGTACGATACACTTCCTACAAAATGACGTGACACACGAGTGAATGAGTGATATTAAATGTCGCTTTAAGTGATATAACATGAATGAACAATCTCCATGTCATATATGGTTCTAAATATTTAATAATTTATAACGCATACTATATTAATATATTAATATGTGTAGCTATGAGAACTCGTTATCAAGAACTTACAAAACTTGTATATAACTTGCTAACCAACCAGTGGCGGATTTAAAAAAATCTTTATAGAGGCAACGTTTTAAAGAAAATGGGTAACAAAATCGAAAAAAAACGCCTATTTTTTTCTAAAATTTACACTACCACCGGAGCGTTAAGCGACAATGGGGGTTACCCCTTCTAACAAGGTAGATCCACCCCGACCAACCAAATCAAGATTCAAGGTTATATTAGTAAATTTTGAGCTACCATCTTGATGAACATGAAAGGTAAACTTTTTTTTTAACAATATATTAAGTATACTATGAAATTCTGACACAATGTGAATCTAACACAAAAGTTGCGAGTTTTGAATGTAGACTAAACATGTTCGGTTAGTTTTCGAAACGGATATGCGAACATGTTTAACTAAACAAATCAGGTTCACCGGTTACGTCATTTTTTAGAAGTTTTCAAAAATATGTTTTTCTTAAAACTTAAATTGATTGTGCATTTGCGCTAAATTTTAAAAGAAAAAAAATGAGCTTCCTGTATATAGTTTAAGTCTAGTTTTTATACACACACTTGTATCCTCTTTGTTGTAAATTTGTAGTATTGAGTATCAACTAAAAGAAAAAACTCGAGTTAAATGAGTCGTGTGTGTATCAGTATTAATAGTTTGGGTTTAATTATAAAGGTACGATAATCAAAATAAAATCCGATGCTCATGCCATTCTTCTTGTTTAGGGTGAAGGGAGTGGTTACCTATTTGGAATAGGTAAACTCCGCATTCACCCAATCAGACAGTGTCACGTCAATTCACCTAAATTGTTTACCTAATGCTCAAAAACGTTGGCAGTGGTTTACCTAATGAGGTTTAGGTAAACTATTTAAAAAAAGGAAAAATGTGTGATTGGTTGAGAAAGAATGGACCACACCACACATCCATCTCTCTCCCCCTTCCCTCCCTCTCACCGACTCGGTGACCACTCACTGATTTCACCTCCCATTTCGGTAACATCCCGGTGGTAAAAAGGTTGGCGGTGGAGGGGGGTTCGGTACCGAGTGGGTTACCGCCCCCACTCCGTTCACCCTTATCTTCAGAGTTCTGAGACACATCACATTACGTTAAATCCTCTTGTCAATAATGAAAAACCAAATTAATCACATTACATCCATTTTTACATATGCATTATAAAAAAAAAATATTCTTTACCCGCGTTGCATTTTTAAAAAGTATCTTAGAATAGTATTATAGATACTTTATTACTTTTAAATACTATTTGTCAGAGTTAATTACACAAATGGTTTATATAGTTTGGTTCAGGTTATAAGTTAGAGGTCTAAGTTATAAAAGTTGCAAGTTTGAGGTTCGTGGTTTCAGTTGAGTAACATATTTGGGGTTTAGTACCAACTTTCGTTAACTTTTTTTATTAAATTTGAATAATATGGTCAAAATACCCTTTTATAACCACATAGATCATTTATGTAGTTAACTCTAATTTAATTACATGGACCATTTATGTAATGTCCTCATATAATATTTAAAAATTACTTAAACTTTAACAGATTTTTTAACTGAAGTTAGGAGTTGTTTGTTTAACTCTTAATGGTTCAGACCTCTTATTGGCTCAGTACTTAATGGTTCAGACTGTTTGTTTCACGAGCAGATGTCTGAATGGTTCAGACATTTGTCTCTGAATGGTTAAGACCTCTAATATGAATTGGTCAGAGTCTGAATGGTTAAGACCTCTAATCTAAATTGGTCAGGCATCTGCCTCTTAATGGTTCAGACTTTTTACTGGTTCAGCACTTAACCATTCAGGACTTGCGAAATAGCCCCTTAGTCTTAAAATCCAAAACATATTACAAATTTGAAACAAAAACCTCAATCTTACAACTTTTAAAAAGTTAAACCTTAAAAGTATATGACCAAATCAGAGGGACTATTTATGCAGCTAACTGTAAGTTAAACAATAAAAATGTATTTTTACTTTTTAAAGACAATCATACATGCCAATTAATTTTAACCTCAGTCCAGTATTTGTAATAACCTTATAACTTTTAGTATAATTTATCGGATCTTGGGTGGGACTTGGGAGCATGGGCCATGGTGGCCTATGAGACTTTGTTGGGCTATCTATTGGGCCGTGAAAACGGTTGATGGATAAGTTTTAGGCCTAGTTGCCACTTTCGAGATATTGGTTTGTTTAAATGTCACAAATTAGAAGGCGTATTATAGACGTTACATAAAGATTTACATGTTTAAGGTTGCTTTGTAACATTTTAATAATTCATTAATATGTTACCTCTAAATCGGTGGTAAAGTGTATTTGATTCTTTTAAAAACACATTTTAGTGGTTCATGGAGACTCTTAATGAGTAAGTTTTTAGAAAATGCTAATCGATTCGTTTTTAGAAACATGTTGATCGATTCAGAAGCTATCACTTAATCAGACATGCCTCTTAATGGCTCATCATAAGGTTGGCAAACAATCCCAAAATACCGTTTAAATTGATATAACATGAATTATTAAATAGCGCAACATGTCATAATTGCGCAACATTATAATCAAGAAGTGAATAATTATGTCAGGGTCGTCCATTAACATTCGAGGGCCCAAGGCGAGTAGAAAAAAAGGGCCACAAACACACGTCGAACGATCACTCGGTTAGGTCATCGGCGCGCGATATAAAAAGATATATACTTTACTGGATTTAATTATATATGAGAGGGTATCATAAAATAATAAATAAAAAATGTCCTTTAGAATAATAAAAAAGTTTTATTTTTAATACCTTCTTGAACAATAAAAAGGAACTCTTGAACATTAAGCTATCACTTAATCAGACATGTCTCTTAATGGCTCATCATAAGGTTGCCAAACAATCCCAAAATATTGTTTAAAGTGATATAACATGAATTTTTAAATAGCGTAACATAACATAACGACGCAACACTATAATCAAGAAGTGAATAATTATGACAGGATCGTCCATTAACATTAGAGTAGAAAAAAAGGGCCACAAACACACGTCAAACTGATCACTCAGCTAGGTCATCGACGATATAAAAAGATATATACTTTACTGAATATAATTATATATGAAAGGGTATCTAAAATAATAAATAAAAAATGTCCTTTAGAATAATAAAAAAGTTTCATTTTTAATACCTTCTTGAAGTCTTGAACAATAAAAGGAACTCTTGAAAAATAAAAAGGTAATTTTGAATACCTCATTTTTTTCCTTCTTTTTTTCTTCAACTACCAACCTCGAACCTGTGACCTCTTGATTCCAGTAGAACCAAGAAACCATCAAACCACAACAAGGCCGGTGTAAGATGTTAACCAATATTATTACTTATTCTCTGGACTACCAGTGATAGTCTGAATAAAGAGATTTGATTTGAACCCTGATAAAATAAAAGGACCTACAAAAGCAACCAATTAAAATACGTTTAGAATGGTTTTGTTAAAACTTACAATTTTTTTTTTCAATCATCTCTATATTAATTGATGGAAGGCTTATATTTTTCTTTAGGAGATGCAAGTTTAACTCTCACTTTATGTAGAGTGAAGCACTTGTAGGCAATGAAGACCTAGGAAAATATGGGTTTGATCCTTGAGCTAAATGGGTTTTACCAGTAATTTCACCGTCGTGCCTACGGATGGATGGGTTACCGGGTTTTCCCCAGAATTGATGATGGACTCGGGTTACTCTCAGAGTACTCCGTTTGATTTAGTGAGTGCCCCGAAAGTGCTCGGGTTACTATATTCGGAAAGGTTGGGTTTATTAAATAAGTTAAAAGGAACAGGCATTTGATTGTTTAAGTTGTTGAAGTCAAAGGTTGAGAGAGAGACAAAGAAATTAGTTAAAGGACTTAGACTATCTTTCAATGCATCCTTAATACTCTTGTAGTCTTGCTCTTGCAAGCCCTTACTATTAGAGGAAGGGTGCCCTTTGAGGCCCTTACTAATAAAGCCCTTAATTATGGATGGGTGTTTGTATTGGTTTTGGTGACGAGGTTGGCCCAAACTATAAGAAAAAAACTTTAATTTAAATACTGTGTAGTTGATAGGTGATAGGTGGAAATTTAGAAGAGTAAGGATATTTATAGGGTTGGAGATAAAATGAAGGTTTTAAGGATTTGTAAGGATATGATGTGGCAGACGACATGACAGCTAAGGATGCTTAAGGGCGTCCGTAGCATTGGAAATATTCTTATAACTGAATGTGGAGGTGAGTATCATCTTGTACTAATAAAGAAGCATAATAAATATGAACATTGTCTATCAAAAGAGTAACTTGTGTATTTTTATTATTAAAAATTCATCAAACCGATATTGACCGGACAACTTCGGTTTTATGGTTTTCTAAGTTGTATTTGCAATAAAGTATCTTTTTTATGTTGTAAGTTAGCGAGTGTTGATACCGCTAACGAACCACTGCTATACCGGACTTTTTTTGTTTTCTCTTCGGTTGCTATACCGAGCACCGATACCGTACTAGTGCCTTAACAAACCGAATGATAGCGACCGAAATGTTATATTTAACATTACGTCAACGTTTTTATCTACATTTTGTTGAAACCCAGCTCCCGCCACAGCAGAGCACGGGTAGTATTTACCAGTACCATAAAAATTATCGAGCCTAACAGATACCGATCAAAATCATGTTACATCCATGCGGCAATACGTGGGTTGAATTCCGCTAGCTTGTATTAATAAACTATACATTTTTATTGATATAACTATTTCTCTAGATTTAATTCTTTTAACAACAAAAAAAAATGTAGACTTTATTATTTTTGAAAAAAAAGGTATTTTAGAATACCTTATTATCTTCTTATTTCATCTTCTTCTTCGGTACCAACCTCGAACTTGCGACCTCCCGATTCCAATAGGAACATGGAAACCAACAAACCACAAGAAGGGCGGTGTCTTTATATAAACAATATTACTCTATTATACTTTAGAAATAGGAATTTTTAGTGACAGTTTATTTAAAGATGACAACAATTTCAACATCTACCAATTTCTATACTTTACGCTGTTTAAAAAAGTTAGGGTCACTTGTATTTAATTTAATTTAAAAGTTCTACATTAGGAAGTGAAATGAATAGTAAACGAAACTTGTATTAAAAAGAATTTCATTTATTATTATTACTAGTCTAACTACCGGTGTGTTACACGGGTTATTCAAAGTAAATCATATTATTTAATAGTGTTTACATAAACTTTGTCTCGCCTAAAATCGTTGGCAAAATGCACTAATACATTTGTATTTCCATGTGATATCCATCTTGACCCATTGGCGAAAAGGGTAATTTATATTGTAAAACTTGTTAGCAAAGACCTGATCAAATGCGACAAAGAGGTTAAACGAGTGTGTCAAAAAAGGCTAACATGTATTCAAATGCTTACATTTCCGAATGACTGTTTTTTAAAGTAATTCTATTATTATTATAAACATAACATGTCTTAATCATAATACAATAACTATCTTCATAATCCAAAAAGTGTTAATGGGTTACTAACTGAAGCGTTCATTAAGCAGACCATTTCATCTACCACTTATTTTCAACCAATCTAGTCGACATCATTAAACTTGTAGATTATACAGTCAATGCTATACATTGTCCCTGATCTAGTTTTTTTGCACCTTATACCTTAATGTAACCTAAGTTTAGAATGCTAACAATCTTGTTTGACTTGTTTTGATGAAAATTTCGGATTCAGACAAACTTTTAAGGTTGGATGGCCTAGCTAGGCTGGCCAAACTGGCAAACCAAATAAGAATTTTGGTAGGTTGACGATATGAACACTTTATTGTTTATTAAGATAAGAAAAATGATCATTAACAGAATACATATACATAAACAAAAATAATGAAAATGAGCTATGCAAGTATTTACCACTACACCAGATTCCATTTTCTTTCTATGGTGTCCACCTAATTATATTTATGGGGTCCTTATACAATTTAATATACCAAATCTACTAATTTTTTTTAAAACATTAGGGTCCGGGGACTTCTACCCACTCTATGTGGGTCCGCCCCTGACTATCAACACCATCAACTATTTTGTTATTGTACACAATGACCTAAATAACCAACTTAAGATTTCATAATAACCTAAAACAGTGCATTATACTAGTTATTACATTATACATAAAGTTGAGTGACTTGCATAACTTATTTTAAAAGTCTAGTATAACCTAAACTAATATATATTTTTTTGCCGGCAAAATGGGATGATATATTGAAAACAAAGAACCAAAAACCCTTAACAAGATGCTAAGGGCGATGTACAGTGATCGAACAGACAACCCCCAATATTACAAACTAACGGCAGACTTTGAACTCGCACCAATTCTCCCACGTTACACCCTGAAGTTTAGACCTATTTTTAATCCAAAGAAATGATAGTGACTTGATGTCTTCGATGATGTTATGGATTTGTGCCTCCTTTTGATTAAAGACTTTGTCATTCCTTTTTCTCCAAAGCGCCCAGGCTACCGATATTGAAATAACCGAGATGCATCTTTTGATAGTCGGATTGGAACCCAAGGAATCACCCAAACTGAATGCACTTAGAAGGTTGTGAGGTGTCGGATGGTTTTGAGACCTGATCCACATCATGGTGTTACACCAAATAATTTTAGATAATTGGCAATTAACCAGAATGTGGTTAGGTTCGTCTTTGCCATTGTTGCACCATACACATCCATCTTCCAGAGTGCTCAGACCTCTTCTCTTCAAAGCAACTTTAGAAGGAATTTTATCCATTAGAGCCCTCCAAGAGAAGAAGTTAATTTTCCTAGGAACCCATGGAGTATTGATCTCGCTAAACCGAAAAAAAGTTCAGTAATTAAATAAAAAGCCCACCACTTTTACAAATACATAATATTTTTAGTGATTTATTTCTTTATATTAATAAACTATACATTTTTATTTATATAATTGCTTCTCTAGATTTTAGTTATTACTAGTAATAAAAACATATGTAATATAATGGCTTTAATATTTATACCACTTTTACAAATTCAGTATACTTTAATTTAATGACTTTTTATATTGACGTAGATAAACTATACATTTTTATTTATATAATTGTTTCTCTAGATTTAACTTTTTTTTTAATAATAAAAAAGACATAATGGTTACAGAATTTTAATATATTTACATTTTAATGACTTCATATTTTAATAAAGCATACATTTGTATTTATATAATTGTTTCTCTAGATTTATTTTTTTATTTTTTAATAATAAAAAAGACATAAATTTAATGGCTAAAATATTTTATAAGACATTTTCGAATAATAAAAAGGTATTTTAAAGATATGTAAATGATAAAAAGGTATTTTAGAATACCTATAATTTCAACCACCTTTTTCCACCACCACCACCAACCTCGAACTTGCGGTCAATTGACTCCAAAGCTACACTAGCAACTTGGAAACCAACAAAGCACAAGGAGGCCAGTGTTATCAAGTCACAAATAATTAAATATATAGTAATTTTCACACAAGACTATAGTGGTAGTTTAATTAAAGATGATTTGAACATAAATATTTCTATACCTTATACTATTAAAAGAAAAAAGATATATTGTAATAGAAATATTTGTTTTTTACTCATACTTTGGTTTTAAATATGCCATATATTTAATAGGTTTACATCTTAAGGAGCTCCCTATTTAAACATGACTTGAAAATTTAGAAAAAAGGATATCTAGATGAGCTAGGACACGTCAATAGGATTTTATACTTACAAGTCATAGCTAGAATTTTCTTTATAAGATTCAACCCGATGCTTATTAGAGTTTATTGTCATAAGAATAGTTCAATAATTAGAGATCTTGTATTCTTATACATAGACATAAATCGATTACAATGATTGAATAAGGAGATCAGAATACTTAAACTTTTGGTGGATGTTGGTATTTATAGCCGAAGGGTTATAAAAAAAGAGGTGCTGATGGAACGAGACGTCACTTTCATGGAATATTCATTTGATCCCCTTTATTGTGGCAGTTAGTGCCCGCAAAGGTGTGAGTACGATTGTGCATCACTGATTGGCTACACGTCGCTTTCAGGATGTAGTTATTGTCTCGTTTGTCATCAGCTGTGAGTGGAGGTTAAGGAGAGGTGAAATGGCACGCTCTGATCGTCCACGCGTCGCTATCATCTGTATTGTTTGTCCCTTGCACGATTGCGCATCGTGGGGATCGTCTGGCACAGAGTCTCACGAGTGCTAGTTGATTGCACGTCCCTTTCACCTTGTACTAACTGTAACCTCCATGTTGGCGTGGTTTCGCGCCTACGAGAGTAACATGCGGTGAAACACTGGGACCAACTGAGTGTTTTTTAGGATTAATTGTGGGTAGGCTTGGACGCAGTCCGCAGAGCAGTTGGGACCATACCCCTTTAATCCTTTTATTCGACATCCTACAACTCTATCCACCAATATTTATGACCATAAAATCGAACAACTATCGGGTTGAGCTTTATATAAGAAAATTGTAGCTACGTCTATTTGTAACTACCAAAACCTAACAACCAAAGCCTACCCTGTGTAGGTGTCTACTTATCTCTTTACAATGTCCCATCGAGTCATGAACTTCAATAACACAATCACATATTGATTCATAACTTTGTTCAATTCACCTTCACCATATAAATCTAACTTAGTGACTTACACTTAATAGGTAGAGCTCTATAAAACGCAAAACTTATAAACCCTTCGACAACTAACAATTTAAAAAAAATGATATATATTAAATATGAGTAAAAAACAATTAGATCGGTTGGTGACTATCTGTATCTTGAATCCAGTTGATGTTTATCCGTTATACAATTCAAATTTCTACCAAATCATTGAATTACCGAGTCTTTGGCTCTCAAATATCTTTATTGGTTCTTACTAATACGAGGGGTTCAAATCGTCATCTTTAAGTCTTCAATTAATCCATTAGTAATTTCATGCGCCAATAAGTATTATGTTGGTTGTATTGCGTGTCACCAACCTTGTGGTTTGATGGTTTCCAAGTTCTATTGGCAACCAAAAGATCCAAGTTCGAACTTGGTTTTGTGGGTAGGCTTGGACGCAACAAGTATAAAAAAGGAAAACAAAATAATTGATCGCTGGCATAGCCTTTAATTAAATAATTGGTTGTTGGCATACCTTTAATTATAAATTAAAGGCTATGTCAACGGCCAATTATTTTGTTTTTCATCTTTTATACTTGTTGCTCCGGATTTAGTAGTTTGAATAATATAATACAAAATACGCTTCAAACATTAAAAGAAGGTATTTTAGAATACCTTTTTATGATATCTGTATTAATGTGAATGTTTGGTTAACATAATCAAAATGCAACTATTAGATTATTATGAAAGTATCTTAAAATACAAGATGACAACTTATGATCCTAATGAGATGATTATAGGCTTGAATGGTTTCATGTTTTTAAATCAAACCATGAATTTTTATACCCTATAATAGGGTACAAAAGTGGAACTAGAATTAGTGAGTATGTTTGTGAGTTTCTTGGTTAAAAAAAAACATGTCAACTCTATGAATCATCTTTCAAAAGATAATTCTTGGTTAAGAAAAAAAAAAAACATGACAACTCTATGAATTATCTTTCAAAAGAAAATTAACAATTTAAGATCGTCACACTTTTAAACTACAATATATTTTGGTTCTTCATATACACGTTTTCTTTTACCTTTCCAATCACAAAAGGTAAATTTTATTCTAAAATCTTTTTATTTAGATAAAAATGTGAATTATTATTTATATTTAAAAAATTGCCTCTAAAAACTTGATTTTGGAGTTAAAAAAAAAAAAAAAAAAAAAGGTATTCTAGAATACCTTTTGTTTTTCTCTCTTCTTCTCTTTGCCATTCCTCGAACTTGTGATGTTAGGATTTCAATCTTTTTTTTGTAAACCATCAAGTCACAAGAGAGGTTGGCGCCTTTTAGAAATCTTTTTTAGAGGCAATTTTTTAAATATAAATAATAATTCACATGTTAGGCTTTACTATTAAAAGAGTGTTCTTTTTAGAAATCTCTATGTCCTCTATAAAAAAAAATTCAAGCTCTCACGTCTCATTCATCATCTCTGTCTCTATATTATTATTACTAGGTTAGAACCCCGTGTATTACACGGGTTGAATAAATGTAATAAATGTAATTTTATATACTAAATTAAAACAATTATTCTTTAAAAATCTCGTTTATTACACGGGTTGAACAAATGTAATTTTATATATTAAATAATAAAAAAATTATATCTCTAAGAACCTCATGTATTGTACTGAATAAATGTAATTTTATATACCAAATAATAAAAACCCGTATATTGTACGGGTTGAATAAATCTAATTATATATACTAAATAATAAAAAAAATATATCTTTAAAAACACCGTGTATTACACGGGTTAAATAAATGTAATTTTGTAACCTTGTATATTACACGGGTTGGATAAATGTAATTTTATAAACTAAAGAGTTAATTGCTCGGATGGTCCCTGTGGTTTCATGTTTTTTCACGTTTAGTCCCCACATTTTGAAAATAGCATGTATGCTCCCTATGGTTTGTCATTTTGTTACTCGGATAGTCCCCCAACATTTACTCTGGGGACTATCCGAGTAATAAAATGACAAACCATAGGGAGCATACCTGCTATTTTCAAACTAACTGACATCTACTCAGGGACTATCCGAGTAACAAAATGATAAACCATAGGGAGCATACCTGCTATTTTCAAAAGGTGGGAACTAAACGTGAAAAAAGTTGAAACCACAGGGACCATCCGAGCAATTAACTCTAAACTAAATAATAAAAAAAAATTATATCTTTATAAACCCCGTGTATTATACGGGTTGAATAAATCTAATTATATATACTAAATCATGATCATCATCATCATACTCAGTAAATCCCACAAATAGCAAAGCTAAGGTAGGGTCTAAGGAGAGTAAGATGTAGATGCTGCTTTCAGTAAGATCCTCGACTCGATAGTAGTTTTGCATCAAGCTTTGAACATAAGGCACATAACACTCAGCAATCGGGACAAAGACCGATTAGTGCATGTTCCCTTTTGTCTTTCTGCTATCAACACCACCACATGACGATGATGCATGATTAACCGTCTGATTACACGGGTTAAATAAATGTAATTTTGTAACCTTATATATTACACGGGTTGGATAAATGTAATTTTATAAACTAAATAATAAAAAAAATTATATCTTTATAAACCCCGTGTATTATACGGGTTGAATAAATCTAATTATATATACTAAATCATGATCATCATCATCATACTCAGTAAATCCCACAAATAGCAAAGCTAAGGTAGGGTCTGAGGAGAGTAAGATGTAGAGGCTGCTTTCAGTAAGACCCTCGACTCGATAGTAGTTTTGCATCAAGCTTTGAACATAAGGCACATAACACTCAGCAATCGGGACAAAGACCGATTAGTGCATGTTCCCTTTTGTCTTTCTGCTATCAACGCCACCACATGATGATGATGCATGATTAACCGTCCGCCGCTTTTAACGTTATTTTCACAAATTTAGTAAAATGACGTTAAAATTAGTGCAATTTCACTTTTGCCCTCCGAGCGTCCACACATATATACATTATTAAAAGTTAGATTAGATTATATATGAAATTAAGCGTATAACAAAAGTCTTAATGAATTTCACGTAGAATTAATTGGAATCCTTTATTAAAAGTAGGTTAGATTATATATGGGCTTATACGTGTGAGTAATTGTGATTATTGAATGGTTGAATTTTGAGGGTTTTAAAATGTGAATTTGATAATGATAGATTATATTTTAGTTTTAAAACTTCTAGAATGATTGAATCAAATAAAAGAATTATGATTTCCTAGAAACAAAAATAACTGAGTTTTTTTCTGATCATTTTGAACATGAGCAAATAGAACGATATCATCTTAATAAAAAAATAACTAATTAAAAATGTGAAACCCAATAATTTTACTTCTGTCCCATTTGAACGGAAAAGATAAGTACAAACTAAATTTAAAAAAAATGCAATATGAAAATAAGAGATAGAATAATCGATATTTTTTATCATAAAATAAGAGATAAGGGTAAACTAAATAAAAAAGTGTCAATTTGGTAAATAATAATATTAAGTATGAAAAAGGTAGGAAATTACAAATGTAGACATCTTCAATGAATGACACATGTCCAAAATCAGGTTTCTTTTATTATATAGTATAGATTATTATTATTATTATTATTATTATTATTATTATTATTATTATTATTATTATTATTATTACTATTACTATTACTATTACTATTACTATTACTACTGCCCATGTTTGAGGTATACTTTTATATTTTAAATATGTGAATAGTGAATCTTTATATATAGAGACTCATCATAGCAAAATTTTATATTTTGAAGATGAAGATAGAGACTAGAATAAAAAGAAAAATATAAGAAATCTCTAGAATTTCAAGATTATGTCTCCAATGTGCATGCTAGTTATTAAAATTCAAGTAACTATAAAATATATTTTTTTTAAACTACCAACAAAAGCCACTTTTCTTAAAAATCACTTAAACGACTAACATATAGTTAGCCCAAAAAGCCTTACAAAACAAACACAACATCAAATACCAACGGTTCCAAGTGAGATTATGCGTCTTACATTGATTCCTAAAAGTTTTTCTCTTCCATAGTTGGTACCAAGTGAGATTATGCGTCTTACATTGGTTCCTAAAATTTTTTCTCTTCCATAAGCCTCATGATACTAGCTTGAATTTTAAAAATATCTTCTATAAACTTGATTTTGAATTTTAAAAATACGTATTGTATAATACCTTTTTTTTTCTCTCTTTTGTCTCTCTCTCTCTACCAACAAGGCTCGAACTTATGATCAAATGATATGAAGTTATACTTGAATACCATTAGACCACAAGGAGGTTGGTGCCCCATTATTATAAGTTAATTTATATGAAATGAATTGTTTATCACTCGGAAATTTAGTACTCACTACTCTGTAACATTAATTAAGAAAATTATCAATTTAAATTCTGACAATCTTTATTAATTTAAAATTCAATTGAGTGTCAAAATTGTAAGTGTAGGATCGAGAAACGATCTAAATGAGTCTATCAGAAGAGTCCTAATCAATATGAAAGGCGGAAATAGACATATTGATGTAGAATCAGCTTGATTTGCATATATATTCACTTATAATGTCTTGTATATTGATATAACAGCAATTTACAATCAGTAGACACGTCGGCAGCAGTTCGGTACCGGAATCAGAATCGTTACAAATGAAATGGCACATCAGGTATTTATAGGGGAAGGTATTTCGCATGAAATGGTCAAGAACCATTTCGTGCGAAATCAACTTTCAGCACTCAAACCCTATTTTCCTCGTACAATGTGCCCTGGACTATCATTCCTATTACAAGACTCGATACAAGACGAAGTCGACAGACATATGTACCAACAGACCCCCCCTTGGATGTTGACGAAGTCTTCGGTGTCGAGTCTTCATAATCTTCAGTCTTTATCAGTCTTCAAGCTTTCTCCGAAGTATCTAACATTGTAAACCATCCTCAAACTTCTTCTCTCTTTCTTTCAGAATCTCAACCTGCCTCTATCTTCTCTTGATCAGATCTCTTGATTCCTTCCGTTCATTAGCATTCGCATCCAACTCCCTCTTGATTGTTGATTCATTATCTGACTCAAACTCTGCTCATGCTTAGCAATCTTCACAGGATCAGAATTGAAGCCTGGCTCTCAATAACATTCAGAATCAGGAACCTGGCTAATCCTGCACATCCTCTACCTCAAAATAAAATTTACAAATTTAACAATTTGACAAATTTTATTCTTTGCTTACCACTTGTAGAAACAAACCCCAAAATGATTTAACATTTAAAAACTCTGATGACCACATGTAGGAAAACATTATTTTCAAATAAACTCTTCCCAAACCTGTTCGTCATGTTCAGCACTCGGAATTTTGAAGATCAGCTTTTCATTATCAGTTGTCGAAAATCTTTTTGCATTTTTCAAAATTTATGCTAAAACACACTCAAAATCTTTTTGGAATTGTTGAAAATGAAATGCAGTAAAGAAATATTTACAGCCAATATTTTTGAGAGCTTGTGTAAGAGGATCATATCAGTCTATGAGACAAATCACTAACACCGTTAAGCTTTTAACATTTTAAGTTCTAAACGATTCACTTAGATTGTCAGTATACTGATCCACTTAAATTTTCACATAAACTTCAACTGTTTCGAGATACGAGATTAATGTTTTAATGGACTTAGACTTATTCGAGTGTCCCACCTCAGAATATACTCCCGTATTCAGACTTCTATATTCAGTCTTACAGGTGAATGTACACTAATGATATTTGTAAACGGGTAGATGCGAGACCATGAGAGCTCAGGTTAGAACTTCCGTTCAGACAAAGAGATGATGGCTCGTCTTTCAGGTGTGTCCCAGTTGGGGATCTTTTATTCAACAACACATGATTAGCATTTTGCAGTGTTTCATCATTTTTTATGCTGAGGGTGAACTTTAAGATTAAAGCAATGCAAAGCATTATACGAGGACTAGGCTATTGCTTCCGCAAAATCAGAAGTCCAGGTATAATACCCCAGATATCATCACGCACAAAGACCTAGTATGTCAGAAATAGAAAGTCTTTCAAACAAGATTTTAGGGGATACCTATATATCCGACAGATGTTCCCCACGAAATAAGTAAATCTGATTTTTATGTTTATATCTCGAAAACAATCTACTGAATATATAAAAACCTACTGACACATCCTTAGTAAGACCATTTATCACTTTAGACTTTCCACTTCTTTAGCGTGTTGTGATAGTCCACTGATGTACTATCATTTCCTCTTTTTACAACAAAACTCATTTTTGATTTTATTATGTTTTAATAAACCACTTAAGTTTATTTTAATCAAAAATGATTTTTCCGGAAAATTAGTTTTGTTGATTTTCATAAACCACTTGTAGGTTAGGGGATAAACTCATCACATTGTTTATTCAAACATATGTATGAAAGTTAAATCAAGTTCAAATTAATGACCTTGATTAACCATTTGCAGGTGAAAACCTCTTTTTTTTTCAATACCCTGTCGGTTCACTTACCAACCATACCACTTGTAAGATGACAATTTTCAAGAATGAAAACACCACATGTAAGTCGAAATATCACAGTTGTGAATTTCTCAAGAAAGATGCCGATTCCTACTCCCCAATTACCAACCTGGGAGTTCCGGCAAGTCAGGAATTTAAGTAGAAAATGTTGTCACCCAAGCCTGACCAGTCTTGGGTGATTTTGAATCAACTTCACTCCAACCTCCTTTCGATTTATAAAAATCTTTCACACCCTTTACCTTCCCGTCAACCATCTTCCCAAAGATATGTTTAACTTTCCTATTGAAAGCCTTTTCAGCATCAAATTCTTCTTTACCAGCGAAGAATTGATTTGAAATCTCAATCTTTCCAATTTTCAACTTCAAATTTTCTTTTGACAATGGTGGAAAGTTTTCATTGTTCATTTCTGGAATAGAATTCTCAACATTTTTCTCAACAGACAGCTCCTCTGATTTTATGGAATCAGATTCATCGCTAGAACTTTCATCTGAACTTTTAACAACCCATTTTTTGTTTGTTTAAATCGACTTTTCTTTTGTAAAACCATTTTATATTTTCACTTTCTTCAATAGTCGAATTTTCAAACTTTTTAAACTTCTCAAATGTTTGTCTCTTTTCATCAACACGTTTTTCTTTTACTTTTGAGTTAAAAGAAACTCACTGTTTTATGTTGTTGGACTGTTGGCAATTCCAAGCAATGTGTCCAACTTTTTGACATTTGAAACATGTTCTTCTGTCAACTCTTGGTACAGATTTCTTCAAATTCTTCTTTCTCTTCTCAGTGAGAAACTCTTGATTTGACTGTCTCCAGAAAAATTTCTTCTCTTCTTCTACTGAGCTTGTACCTGAAACAAATTTAGTTTTTGGTTTATAATTTTTCTCATTTTTCTGATTTTCTGGGGGAATAAAACCTAATCCATTCTTTTTTGAAATTACCATTATGGTTTGGTCTCTTTTGAAAACCATAACCAGAATTGTAACCCATTTTCTTATTTACTCTTTGTTTAATCCTTGAAGTGTACTTTTTAGGTTTTTCATTAAGATTTATATCTTTTATTTCAAAAATTTTGATTTCTGTCAATTTGAAAACTTGTTTGATCATTTCATTTTTGACACTTCTTATTGGAAATTCTTCATCAGAAAATAATTTGTCAGAATCTTTAAAAGTATAAGCTACTTTGAATGTTTCATTATTCAAATTATTTTTCGATAACAAGAATTCTATATTGTAAACCCGTTTGACTGGTGAACTCTGACTCTTGTCTGATGAACTCAAAATTTCAGATTTTAACTCCGACTTTGACTCTTCATCCATATCCAACACCTGATCGACCACTTTCTTTAACAACTCAGACTCATGATCAGTGTCAGACGCTGTGAATGTGACATCAATGTTATCTGGTAACTCATCAATGGTTTCAGACGTTAACTTTATGTTGACTGCCTTTTTTAAACGTTCCTCATTTGGCTTTCTAGGAGAATAACTCTCATAGATTGGAGGCGGACACTTGTTATATTTGACACTTTGTTTTCTTACCAGTATCCGTATCTTCTGTCTTTTTATCTTGAAAGGCATCAAGACCTCCAACAGTAGGATAAACTCGATCAATCAAATAATCACAAGTTGTATAACTCAACAACAATCTTTTGATTCTTTCACTTGCAATCTTTTCAAGTTCCAAATCCTGCTTCAGCTTTGCACAATCTTTAATTTACTCGTTAATGACCTTTTGCTTCGTCATTAATGTCGAACTCATCATTGTCTGAGCAGCTCCCATTTCTAAGTTTGTCTTGTTCAAACTATCAACTGTCTTGTTCAGCACATCATACGATTCTTTTACGTATTTTACGCCAAACAACAATTT
Source organism: Helianthus annuus (assembly GCF_002127325.2). Classification (NCBI taxonomy): domain Eukaryota; kingdom Viridiplantae; phylum Streptophyta; class Magnoliopsida; order Asterales; family Asteraceae; genus Helianthus; species Helianthus annuus. The sequence goes on along the minus strand of NC_035435.2, from coordinate 7,083,651 downwards.
TTCTTTCAACTCCTCTAGTTCACAAATCTTCTTATCTTTCTCTTCACAATGTTTGCAAGATTCCAAACATTTCAGACAGGTTTCATGACTTCAACAATCTTTTCAACCTCAATAATCTTTTCAACTTCGACTATCTTGTCAACTTCAACAATTTTCTCTACTACCTTCTCAATCACTGGTACTTCATCAAATTCTATTTTTACCTCACACTCTTTATCTTCAACATTTTCTGTCAAATTTTCTTCAACTTCTGCTTTCTCAGCATCTATCTTTGCCTTTTCTTCAGCAATTTTTCTTGCTTCCAATTCTTTCTTCAGGCGAGCAGCTTTTTTTCCTTTCAACATCTCAATTTTATCTGCCAAAAAAACAAATTAAAACTGTAAGAATCCAATTGTCGTCTAGCTTTATCAATATATTCTTCTTCATCACGGTGTCTGCATCAATTCCTAGTTCACTAAAAATTGGTATTCTTTTCGGCTTCGTTTTGACTGACTCTTCTTTTAAGATTTGAGCAACCAGTCCTGGACCAGGTGGAATGTATTTATCCCAGCTAAATCCCACTGCCACTTTTTCATCATCTTGATTAACAAGATAAGCTTTCTTCTTTCCATCCTCAATAGCTCGAGATGATGATGGTTGTTGCTCAATCTGATGAAAAATTGATTTTTGATAATAATCATTCTTTCCAGACGAATCTTTTCTTTCGGTTGCTTCTTTATTTTTACATTCTCTCTTGAAATGCCCTTTTTCTTTGCAACGAAAACAAGTAACCTTTAATTTGTCAAACCCTATTATAGATGAAGCAATATCACGAAGATCATCTCTTCCGGTGATTTGTGTGAATTTTTCTGCTCTTCTTACAGCACTTGCTAAACACCATTTGATGTCGATTAACTCAAGTTCTTCAGCATCAATCTGGTCATAATCCTCTTTGGTGAGCATCGGATTGCCAATCCGTCCAGCAACTAAGCTCTCATACGACTCCAACATAGAAACAAGTGATGCCATGTGCTGCTTAGCCAATTCTGGAGAAAGATTTTGACCATTCTGAATATTCAATGTCACATTACATTGTAGATTTGTAGAATTCTGTCGTTGCGGACTTTGTGTTGTAAAATTTGGATCAAAACTTGAAAATGATGAAGAATATCCACCACTCTGAGTTACAATACTACCATTTGTTCCAGAAGAACCATTAGCACTAAAAGCCGTTTTAATCTTTGGACTCGGGGTAGTCTCAAATTTGCTTCCTCTGTAGTATAGACTAACATCTTGTTGAGCATTTGGATTATTCATGATCGCAGTTTTCTGAACATCCAATTCATGTTCTTCAATCTTCTGAATGAATTTAGCCAAATTCATATTTTCAGATTTTCTCATGTGCTTTAAGATCAACAAATATGTTCCCCACTTGTTCTGCGGTAGTGCATCAGCAAGCTTATCAACCCATTCATCATCTTCTTTCTTGATCTCCAATCTTCTCATTTCCTGAACAAGATGACAATATCTGTCAATAGTTGTTTTTGTTGATTCACCCTCAAAAGCTACAAACATATCAAATGATTTCTTTAACAATGCACGTTTATTTTTTTTATCATATCAGCACTTCCTTTAAATTTCTGAATCAATGCCAACCAAATTGATCTAGCAGTATCCTCATGTTGAAGCAAAACAAAGATGTCTTCTTTTACTGCTTGTTGAAGAATACTAATCATCATTTTCTCACTAGTGTATTTTAATTTTTCACCATCTGAATAGTCACTAAATGCTTTTTCATTCCCACGTTCATCTTTTGGTTTCACATAATCTACATCTAACGAACACCATGCATCAAACTTATATGCTTGCACCCAGTTTTCGAAACGATTTTGCCATCCTTTAAAATCTTGAATGTACATAAGCTTTGGTGGTTTTTGATAAGTTCCTGTCTCATTTTCACTATGAACAACTTCTGCAACTGTAGCTGGAGTGACAGGGGTAGCAAATGCATTGTAAAACTCCTCTTCCATGTTTTGGTAACCTGTATCACAACTTCACAAGATTCAAGTAAAATGTAAGTTCACCCAAAATGAAATCTCAAACGAAATGACTTGGTGCGAAATGAACTCTTCAAGCGGAATGACACTTTCACACGAAATGCAGGTTTCAAGCGAAATGGGTCCTCTGGTACGAAATGAATGTCTATTTCGTACGAAATGAAGGACAAACAGTTTATTTCGTGCGAAATGAGGTTCAAGCAGTTGATTTCGTGCGAAATGAGGGTCAAGGAATTGATTTAGTGCGAAATGAAGGTTCCAAGGTGTATTCCGTGCGAAATGAATGACCTGATTCAAATGAAATAGACTATTTCGCGTGAAATGTTGCTGATGTCATCCTTTCGATCAGTTTTTGACAAAATTGATAAAGTTTTTGTTCGATTTTAGGCCCAATTCTTTCAAGGCTTTGTTAAAACTGTGTTTCGCACAATATATGTTAAATTCAATCCATTTAAACCGTAAATTTTTGTTAATTTTGAAAAAGAAGGTGTAGAAGTAAGAAATTTTAGTAAAATCGAGCTGATTTTGGCAAGAACTCTTCTTCCTGAGCTCTGATACCACTTGTAGGATCGAGAAACGATCTAAACGAGTCTATCAGAAGAGTCCTAATCAATATGAAAGGCGGAAACTAACATATTGATGTAGAATCAGCTTGATTTGCACATATATTCACTTATAATGTCTTGTATATTGATATAACAGCAATTTACAATCAGTAGACACGTCGGCAGCAGTTCGGTACCGGAATCAGAATCGTTACAAATGAAATGGCACATCGGGTATTTATAGGGGAAGGTATTTCGCATGAAATGGTCAAGAACCATTTCATGCGAAATGGCAATCTGTCATTTCGTGCGAAATAGCTCTGCCATTTCGTGCGAAATCAACTTTCAGCACTCAAAACCTATTTTCATCGTATAACGTGCCCTGAACTATCATTTCTATTACAAGACTTGATACAAGACGAAGTCGACAGACATATGTACCAACAGTAAGAAAATTTTGACACATGAAAATAGGAATATGATGATGAACATCTCAATTAATATTTAGAAAATTGGACTTTAATAATTCAAACTATGAATCATTGACTCATAATAACCCATTACTGATAATAATTCATATCGACAAGATAACGAATGTACATTCACAGTTTTAATTATTAAAATCCAGTTTTTTATATATATAAAGTTGTGTTTGACAAAGCTAAACGGACAAAAAAAAGTGACCCAATATAGTTCTCGTAATTACAGTACTAGTCTGGCCCAATGGCCTGACATGAACATGACTTGGACTTGGACCATCTGTTGCATTGCTCTAGTTTATTAGATGGTTAGTATATAATTGTTTCCCCCATTTAAAAAAAATCACCAGAAAGCTTTGAGTATAAATCTAGTGTCCATGTAAGTTTAATTATAATCTTGTGTTGATATAAAATAAATATGAACACTGTCTATCAAAAGAGTAACTTGTGTATTTTATTATTAAAAATTCTTCAAACCGATATTGATCGGCCGGACAACTTCGGTAGTATTGCAAGTATTCGTTTTTTATGGTTTTCTAAGTTGTATTCGCAATAAAGTATCTTTTTTATATTGTAAGTTAGCGAGTGTTGGTACCGCTAACGGACCAGTGCTATACCGGATTTTTTTTTTGTTTTCTCTTTCGGTTGCTATACTGAACACCGATACCATACTAGTGCCGAAACAAACGGAATGATACCGACCGAAATGTTATATTTAACATTGTGTCAACATTTTTATCTACATTTTGTTGGAACCCAGCTCCCCCCACAGCGGAGCACGAGTAGTATTTGCCAATACCATAAAGTTAACGAGTCAAACAAATACCGATCAAAATCATGTTGTATCCATGCGGCAATATGTGGGTTGGATTCCGCTATCTTATATTAATAAACTACTATACATTTTTATTGATATAACTATTTCTCTAGATTTAATTATTTTAACAACAAAAAAAGATTTAATTATTTTCTAAGTTGTATTCGCAATAAAGTATCTTTTTTATATTGTAAGTTAGCGAGTGTTGGTACCGCTAACGGACCAGTGCTATACCAGATTTTTTTTTGTTTTCTCTTTCGGTTGCTATACTGAACACCGATACCATACTAGTGCCGAAACAAACCGAATGATACCGATCGAAATGTTATATTTATCATTGTGTCAGTTTTTATCTACATTTTGTTGGAACTCAGCTCCCCCCACAGCGGAGCACGGGTAGTATTTGCCAATACCATAAAGTTAACGAGTCAAACAGATACCGATCAAAATCATGTTGTATCCATGTGGCAATACGTGGGTTGGATTCCGCTATCTTATATTAATAAACTATACATTTTTATTGATATAACTATTTCTCTAGATTTAATTGTTTTAGCAACAAAAAAAGATTTAATTATTTTCTAACTTATATTCGCAATAAAGTATTTTTTTTATATTGTAAGTTAGCGAGTGTTGGTACCGCTAACGGACCAGTGCTATACCGGATTTTTTTTTGTTTTCTCTTTCGGTTGCTATACTGAACACCGATACCATACTAGTGCCGAAACAAACCGAATAATACCGACCGAAATGTTATATTTAACATTGTGTCAACGTTTTTATCTACATTTTGTTGGAACCCAACTCCCCCACAGCGGCGCACGGGTAGTATTTGCCAATACCATAAAGTTAACGAGTCAAACAGATACCGATCAAAATCATGTTGTATCCATGCGGCAATACGTGGGTTGGGTTGGATTCCGCTATCTTATATTAATAAACTATACATTTTTATGATATAACTATTTCTCTAGATTTAATTATTTTAACAACAAAAAAAGATGTAGACTTTATTATTTTTGAAAAAGGTATTTTACAATACCTTATTATTATCTTCTTTCTTCTTCTTCCGTACCAGCCTCGAACTTGCGATCTCCCGATTCCAATGATTCCAATAGGAAGTTGAAACCAACAAACCACAAGGAGGGCGGTGTCTTTATCTAAACAATAATACTATATTATACTTTAAGCTATTTAAAAAGAAGTTGGTGTCACTTGTATTTAAAAGTTCTACATTAGGAAGTGATTACAAATGTAGAAAATTCATATGAACTATTCACCGTGAAGACAAGTGAGAAGAATACAAGCAGCAGAGATCTTAGGCACTTTAAATTCCCAAAAACAATGATCTCTAGATCAAGTGGTGGAGAGCTTGGATTTCTCTTCAGGTTCGACTCCTATTTGGTGCAGAGTGAGGCACTGGTGGGCAATGATAGGAGACCCAGGGAAAACCTGGGTTGGATTCTTGAGCCAAATGAGTTTTACCGGTAATTTCACTGTCGTGCCTACGGGCGGGTGGGTTACCGGGTTTTCCCCGGAATTGGTGGTGGACTCGGGTTACTCTTGGAGTACTCCGTTTGTCCAGTGGGTGCCCCAAGAGTGTTCGGGATTGAGTTTGTTGGTCGTTCAAAAAAAAGTGTCTGTATATCTTTCCAAACTAAAAATTAACAATAAATTTATGCTTTATGTTGTTGTTACATGGATATTGAGAGTTTTTTCAAAAAAAATTGCATTTTTCACTTTTAACCCAAAAATTTTAATCTTTAGCATTTTTACCCCTTTGACTTTTTTACTTTTAAAAAAAATTATCTTTTATAATTTAACCCCAACACTTTTTTATTTTCAGCCTTTGTCCCCCATACTTTTTATCTTTCGCAAGTTTTTCGTTTTAAGTTTCGTTATAAATTTTTCGAGTCAACACGTCATAACGTGCGTATAGGGTTCAACGTTTTTTCGTCTATTTTTTCCTGGTTGATAGGCAGTCACAACACGTCTATTTCTCTTCGATTGACAAGTTCGTCGCAACACACTGGTCCTGGATCGACTTAGTTATTCTTTTCTACGTTTTACAGTTATGTCTAATATTCTGTATTAACACGCTGCAACGGGCGTGCGTAGTTCAACAATTTTCCGTCTGTTTTTCGTTCGGTGTTACTTTTTACTTTTTTATTTATTTTATTTTTACGAGCTCTTCTGATGTTGGTGGTCGCTGGCGGTGGTGTGACATTAGTGCTATGTGGCACGATTTTTATGATCATATTTAACCTATTAAGTTTTTTACTAATAATTTGTTTTGAGTTTACAACTATATCTCCTTTACTTAAGAAAAACTAATTTTTTATGTGCAAATTTTTATGTACGTGTCGATATAAATTCAATTTTCTTTACGTTTCGACGTAAACTTTTAACGAGTCTGGTTAAATATAATACTTTTTCGTTTAAAAAAACAAATTTTAAGTACGTATTTTTATGTACGTTACGGTATAAATTCGAGTCGATGTATGTTTCGACGTAAATTTTTTGGGAAACGAGTCAGGTCAAATATAATATGTTTTCCTGATTTTTGTGAATGTTTTGTAATTTGTTTCGATCCGAGTAGAGTCAAATTGCGGTTTCTTTATTTCCTTTTTTAAGCTCTAATTAATATATTTTGATTATACGTGTCAGCATTTCCCTTATAACCATTACATTTTCTGTATATGACTCGAGCCACATATAATACGTTATCATTGTACGGTATAACTTTGATTTATTTTATTTTGATCCAATCGCAATGATTATACATGTTGCATTGACTTCAATAAGATACGTCAAAATGCGTGTTTTCATATGATTAACGCATCACATAACGTTTAGACTAATCCATAGCGATGTACCCGTGCCGCAAGGCGCGCGGGTCTTTTTACTAGTTATACATATGAATTTGAAGTTACGATGAACAGTAATGATTATTATTTAGGTATTTGTTTTAATTGCTTAACAATATATTATTCATTGATGCATTACTATATATTACTAAATGAATTGAAATGACTAGCAATTTTAATATTATAATAATATGTATTTTTTAATATTTTTATTATTTTAATATTATAATAATATGTATTTTTTTTTTAACTTTTTATCATTTTTTAATATCAGAGGTTGGGATAAGTTTAGTGTCAACCGGTATCAAACCAGTACTGGTATCGAAAATACCGGGACGGTCCTGTTCGGAATCAGTACATGAAGGTAAAAACCGGCACTAATACAGAAAACGCCAAAAGTTGGTGTCGAATTGATATTGAAAATCTTTTGGTTCGGGAAACTCAGTGCTGTTACCCAATACCATTGGCTCATCCCTGATCACGGTTAGCGTATGAACAATGGTATCGTACAACTTTTTTTTGTTGATTTTCTTCAACTTGTAATTTTTTCTTTTTTTTAGTTTCAAGGGTATGGATGGGCTCGGTGCCAACCGATACAGAATCGGTACTGATACTGAAAATACCGGTTACGGTACCGGTATATGAAGGTAAAACGGTAGTGAACCGGTACCAGGAACGCCAAAAGTCGGTACCGAATCGGTACTAAAGATCTTTCGGTTCGGCAAATTTGGTACCGGTACCCAGAACAATTTGCTCATCTATGACCACGGGTTTCATACGAAGAACATCGTTACCATACAACTTTTTTGGTTGATTTTCTTTCGGTTATCTTTTAGTGTTTTTTCTACAATTTCTTTTTATTTTTGTCAGCAGTTCCGTTCGTAACACGCTCATAGTGATTTCAAAACATATGTAAACACAGACTAAATAACAAAATAAATTCGCCGCAACGTGGCGAACTTTTTTAAACCTAGTTTGATTTTAAAGTGCAAGCGAACACTAATGATTTTTTTAGATAATTGTTTTAAATGTTTTTTAACGGCGATTTGTTTTAATTGTTTAATAATCTATTATTTATCATCTAATTTGATTAGTGTTTATAAGATTTTAGGCATTATATATATAGGGTGGAGATACAATAGGAAGTTTATTTGGATAAGAAGGCTAGGAAGTGATCTTGACCATCAATTTAGTTAATCAAGGGTTAAGATTAAATGAATGAAATTGAAGCAAAAAAAATGAGGCGCGTGGGTTTGTTAGGGGCATTCTAGTCAATCCAGCAGAATAGTTTCTCTCTCCTCCAATTCCCCCCCATTTTTTAAACGTTAATACCTTTTTCATACGACATTATTTTTTTATAAAAATTGCACCAAAAAAATGAGCGTTTTTTATCTTTAAAACGAGTATACTATTGCTATATTTTCGAATTTTTTTTTAAAACCCAGTTGCGTAAAACGCAATGGAGAAAACCCAGATGCGTAAAACGCAATGAAAAAAAAACGTAAAAAAATGACTTTTTCTAAAACGCAACGCACAAAAAACACAAAGTAATGTCTTATTTCTAAAACGCAATGACCAGAAAACACAAATAAATGCCTTATTTCTAAAACGCAATAGCCTAAAAACACAAACGAAAGTGTACTTTCTAAAACGCAATGGACTGAATGTGTTTTACCTAAAACGCAATGCACCCGAAACACTTAAAAATGTCTTATTTCTAAAACGCAATGGCCAGAAAACACTTAAAAATGTCTTATTTCTAAAACGCAATGCACCCAAAACACTTAAAAATGTCTTATTTCTAAAACGCAATGGCCAGAAAACACTTAAAAATGTCTTATTTCTAAAACGCAATGGTCAGAAAACACTTAAAAATGTCTTATTTCTAAAACGCAATGGCCAGAAAACACAAAAGAAACTGTTCTCTCTAAAACGCAATGAATTGAATACACATAAAAATGTGTTTACCTAAAATAGAATGAGTAAAAACACTTCAAAAATGTTTTATTTCTAAAACGCAATGACCAGAAACTGTCTAAAACGCAATGACTAGAAACTGTTGTTCACAGAACCAGAAACTGTTGTTCACAGAACCAGAAACTGTTGTTCACAGAACCAGAATCTAACTAAAACGCAATGACCAGAACCTGTTGTTTATAGAACCTGTTGTTTACAGAACCAGAAACCAGAACCTCTGCCCCTTAGACCCCCCGCCAGGGGCTGCCGCCCCTGGGACCCCGCTACCAGGGGCGCTGCCCCCGGACCCCCGCCAAGATCGTAAAACGCAATGACTAGAAAAAACTCAGATCTTAAAAATGAAATTAAAGAATTTCTTATATGGATCGAAGTGATTTCTTCAACAATTGACGAAGTTTGAATGATTGAAACACTTATCAACGCTCGAATCGAACAAATCGAGTGATTATCTCCAAAATCACCGGAAAAAACGAGATTTTTTTATGAAATTAAACTGGGTTTTCTTCAAAAAAAACTGAAGAACAGGTTGATCGGGTGTTTGAATCATTGATTGGTGATGAAAATCGCACTATAATGTAGTGATTATTGAGATAGAAAGTGAAGAAATGGTTGAAGATAGTGAGTTTTGAAAATGATGGGTTTTGAAGTTACTGGGTTTTGAAAAGGAAGAAGAAAGGGTTGGATTGACTAAAATACCCTTTTTCTTTATTTTAAATGTTGCCACATGTCCTAATCCTATTGCTTCCTACACTTTCTAGCAAAAATAAACTTCCTATTTGATCTTTTCCCTATATATATATTATATATATTGATTTCGAGGAATGATAAATAGTAAATTTATTTTTATAATAATATATACATTTTTTATTATTTTACTATTTTATTATTTTATTATTTGATATACTATAATAGTTTATTATTATATTTACTTTTAATAACATATTTTTCTTTTTTTACATATATTTCCTTTACTTTTTTTAATAATTGTTTATTTCTCTTCTTTTTAACATATATTACTTTATCGATTAATTTGATACTTCTTTAATAAGTTACGTTTGTAACTTTTTTTTCTAAAAACTTAAGTACGTAGTTGTGCTAGATTTCTTTCCTTGACATTCCGTTATAAGTTTTGTTAAAACGAGTTTATACTCAAAATAAAGTATTTATTTGGTATCATAAAACGGTATGATGATAAACTAAATCGTTCTAATGATTTGATTTTCTAAACAACATGCTTTATTTTTAAATTACGTTTGTTTTACATTATTAATTGCTCGGTTTCGCCGCAACGCGCCTAATTTAAATTGGCTATGAATAGTGTTGTGAACTTTTTAAATATTCTTTTTGAGTTTTTAAATGAAAGATTATTTATCATTTATTTTTTTAATACCTTGCTCATGTTAGATTTTATAATCTAACTATGTAACTATACTTTTTAAACATTGTGGTACAGTTTTTAATGAAAATGGATATCGTGCCGCTATCATATATACCCAAATAGAACCGGAACCGACGATGTGTATTTACTTTTTTTGTATTCAAAACAATATATTTTTTTTTGTATTGTATATGATACGAGTGTCGATAACAATATTAAAAATGTATTTTTATTGTAAACTATAGAGTCTGGATATGTGATGCATCTAATCGATTTCGATCAAATAACATCGGTACCGATATCGACAATATTAGAAACCAGTATTCATTTTTAAGGTTTTTGATTGATATAAAAGATGTGTCGATATCCTTTTGAGCATATCACGACTTTATTTCTTTAGTTTTCTCTTTTAGTTACTATAGCGAGTGTCGGTATTGAAACAAATCCAACCGAATTGATAACAACTGAGTTACCGCCGCATAGCGCGGAACAAACCTACTAGTTATATATTAAAAAGAAACTACCATGAATAGTAAACGATTTTTTTAGTATTTATATATTTTTTAGTAATATTTAGATTATCATTTTATTTGTATTATTTAAAAGTTTTTAAAATATTTAATTTACTATTTATTTTTAAATACGTTTTTGTGGTTTTCGATCGATGTAAAACAGGTTGATTACTATACTGAGTGTACATATCGTATCGTATCGGTGCACCAAACCGATAACGACCGAAATTCCACCGCGAAATGCAGTGAATCCCACTAGTTTATAGTAAGAAACATAGAGGTCTAGGTTCTCATATCGGGTTCGGGGTCCAAATCAGTTCGGGTTTAACTGGTTGAGTTGGGTCAACGTTCGTCGAAATCTGTTTTTGGGTAAAGTGTATGCGGTTTGGCTAAAATACACTATTTTATTTTTGTGCACCTCTAGGTTCTCTGTTTTCTGGCCCAAGTGTAAAATGGCCCGGCGACTTTGCTTGGTCCGACGTTGAATTGAAACCTAGTAATAATTCTAGTCCTGTTTGATTTGGCTTTAATATATATACATGCACACATATGTATCTAGGCATCTACGTGTATGTTTGTATGTACGTATATACATATGCACAAGTATGTGGTGGTGAAACCAAAAATCTTTTTTAATGGTGTCATAATTTATCAATCTACCTTTGTTTCTATGGTGTAAGTTTATCGGGTCGGATAACTTAAATAAACTTTATCGAATCAGGGAAGGTCATAAAGAAAAAAACTCACTTCTACCCATCACACTTTTGAACTATAAGCATTTAACTGATGCCCACACTTCAGCACTATCTTAGAAATAGTAGTCACAGGCCTTTCCTCTCGTTTCGATATTAAATCTCAAGTGGTTATCAACAGGATGCATAAATTATTTTAAAAGTCTAGTATAACCTAAAACTAATCTATCTACTTTAATAAAAGAAACCAACTTTTGGACACGTGTCATTTATTGAAGGTATCCTCAAATATATATTTATCTTATATTAACTAAATAATTAATAAATTAATCTTAAATCTTATCATACTTTAATAAAATATTATCCTCAAATCTAAATTCTTAATAATATATTTTTAAAATAAATACCTCTCTTTCCTACTTATCTTATATTAAATATATAAATAATAAATTAATATTAAATGTTATTCTAATTTATTAAAAATATAACTTTTTTTATTATTTGGTATACAAAATTATATTTATTCAACTCGTGTAAAACGCAGGGTCTTTAAAAATTTAACTTTTTTTATTATTGACTATACAAAGTTACATTTATATAACCCGTGTAATACACAAAGTTTTTAAAGATATAACTTTTTATCATTTGCATGTAAAATTAGATTTATCGACACGTGTAATACATGGGGTTTTTAAGGATATAGATTTTTTTATTATTTGGTAGATTTTTCAACCCGACTATACACGGGTTTTTTAAAGATACGACATTTTTAGTATTTAGTATACAAAATTACATTTATTTAATTTGTGTAATACACATGGTTTTAAAGATATAACTATTTTTAGATCTATTAAAAACGTGTAATATACGAGGTTTTTAAGGATGCAATTTTTTTTTATCATTTGGTAGATTTATTCAACCCGATTATACACGGGTTTTTTAAAGATACGACGTTTTTAGTATTTAGTATACAAAATTACATTTATTTAATCTGTGTAATACACATGGTTTTTAAATATATATATTTTTTTATTATTTGATATATAAAATTACATGTATTTAACCCGTACAATATACGAGTTTCATAAAGATATAACTTTTTATTATTTAATATATAAAATTACATTTATTCAACCGGTGTAATACACAGGGTTCTAACCTAGTATATTGTAAAGTGGAGTATCGATCTCACTAAACCGATTTTAAAAGTTCAGTAATTAAATAAAAAGCCCCCCACTTTTACATATACATAACATTTTTAGTGATTTATATATTTACTAGGTTATATACCCGTTGTAGGAATTAGGTTCATCTTTTGTAAAATATAATTACAAAATATATGATAACGAGACTCTCATTATTCGTAGAAAATATCATAGTACAATACCGGTTGCAACAACTAAATAAAAAGAATATAAAATATAATTATATATACCAATCTTGATTCAAGTCGCATCTCTAGTGGGTCCTTCACGCGCACTTGATAGCATCCTAGACTCGAGTATTCATCATCTTGAGTCTTGAAAAATACTCCTTGACTGCAACAAAGAGCACACTAAAACGTTGACGATTTTGGTTGAGGCACGTGTTCAACACGCTTCCCTTAAAACAGATTTTGCGTCTCTACTAAAGACAACGCGTCTGTCTCCCAGGGTACAACAGCCGAAGCAGTCTGTACTGCCGGAGATGGCTCACGGGCCCAAGGTTACATCCGGTAATTGTAGTGTTTGAACTCATGTGGTGGAAAACAAGTAGAGAGTACTGATCTCTCTAGTTGGTCTTCAAGTGTTCATCCTCCTTCTAGTATTTTTTCATGTATCAAGCAATACCATATTCTTGTTGTAACAAAAGAAAGCACATAGCCTACTATTTGTACAAGACTTAAGTGAAAGGTTTCACTTAATTAGTCACTTAATTACTCACTTAATTAGAGACTTAAAAACTCTAATAAAACTAACTAAATGTCATTAAGAACCTCTACTCAAGAGTTTGTCTTTTATTTACCACATGAAGATTCTAATTAATATTTATAATTTCATTAAATTATAAATATATTAAATATCCATTCACCAAATTTCCAACAATCCACCACCTGAATGGAGATCGTTCAAAACACTTAAAATTTCCAATGTAACCTCGACAGTTAAGTTTTGCATACGATAGGTAGGTGTTACCCTTTGAACCTTCACTCATGAAATGCACTTAGCCCACTAGCTCTGAGTAGATCTCGATGTCTTTGAACTCGTCTGCCGTTTGTGTAGACGACAATACACTTCACACAAGACTCTCCCTAGCCGGGTCATCTCCTCATAGTCGTGTCCAACAATGATCGTTTCTGCGAGATCTCTAGGAATTGTGCCCCCAATTCCATTCGAAGCGACCCCACTTCTCTCTAACATAGGTGATTCTCCTTAGATCATTAAAAGCATTGTGGTTATCGTGATTTAGCGAAATCATTTACCACATATTATGCTTAGCCTCACTCTTTGTCACTGAATATCATAGGAATAGACTAGGACGTATTTAAACACCCTTTTATACTTTAGGGGTATGTATAACCATATATACTAGCTTATGCATATCATTTATGCCCCCACAGTGACCACCTTTAGGCATATGAGTTAGTTGTCCTATTGAACTTAGATCTTGGGATCTCCAGTCAACTAAGTTAGGTGTCCTTCACATACCCTTTTTCCATGGGCTTCAGTCTCATTCCACAATTTGATCTCTAATAAACCCTCAGGTTGTTGGGTCCATAACATTAACAAATAACTTTGCGTATTTGAGATCAGTTGTCATGATGTGTTCTTAACTCGTAAGTTAATTTTGCCTATTGTCAACTTCTAAGACCATAACCTCAGTGGCCATCTGAATCTGGTTATAATATATGTCTTTGTAAGATACGCTTATCATTTAAGGCAAACACATCTCCATTATACACTACGACCTTTGTGTCCTCCACATAGTCGTCTGTTTGCAATGTTAGACTGGATTACAAAATCCTTATTGCCAAACTTTATGATACAAATGCAAGTCACCCCCACATTTAAGTGTTATAGGATGTCATCCAGATGGGGTAATGAAAACCATTTCTACATACCTTTATAGAGTTGTTTCTAAATGGATCCTCCCCCACATTTCTTGCCATTTGATCAACATTTCCGTAACTTCATTTATGATGACATTTATACACATATGATTGAACAAGATCAGCCTTATTGTGTGAATTCAATTTATATTGCATTCCGAGTTGACCAAAGCAACACATGCCATTGTCATAAGTTTGTCACCAACTTAGAATAATTCTAATTTAACATCTAGAATAAGCTTAGACAATGAGTTCTCCTCATTAGCTTTTCGAACAAACTCTTCAAAAGTTACATGTCTTTTCCTTATAATGGATGAAAAATTCTCCGTTAATTTTGTCTGTACACAAATTCTTTTTGTGTTCATACACATTTGACTGTTTAGAGTTAATTAGTCTCCTTCAAGACCCATAATTAACCAAGTACTAGTCAAGCATGCTTTAGACTACAATACTTTAGCATGTGAACAGAAGATGCATCATTCTGATTCTTCACATCCATAAGGATATTATAATATCACTTTGCAACATTCATCCCTTGTTAAGACAAAATAATGAGACTTAATCATAATCCTAAAACATCAATATTTATGAAGGTCTCACAAAATTCCATCATTCATTTAAGGAACATAACTTGTTTACCTTTGATCTCTAACAATCTACCATTGACTCATAAGTACTTAAACATAAGTCTTAATCCAAGTCACTTAGTGAACACATTCATCACCAACAAGATGAATGTTTCTCGTCTACAATCACTATTATGTGTGAGATAGAGTCAACTAGATTGACACTCAACAACATGACATTCATAATTTTGCCATAAGTGATTTGCACACATCTACTGTTATTCATAGGAGATATGTATATTTAGGATGCTCTCCCAAATGAAGGTAAAATCTCCATATAGGTCTAACAATAATCAAGTGGTAGACGCATCTACTTATAAATCTCGCAAGATTTATTAAAGGTATCCAATAACATATAGTACTTTTACTTTCATATGTTAGAATTCACACTTGTTAATTTTTCAGTGACTTCTAATGAAGTATGCGACATGAATGTCGTTAGTGTATTTCATCTCAATACACTCACTACGTTCTTTCATTACTCATTCATGATGTGGTTATACATCTGATGTTTCGTCTTTGACTTTTAGTCAATGTAACAACTCTCAAGTTGTTTATATCCAAGTATTTTCATATACTATCCGTTTAAAACCATATTCTTTTAAACAATGTATAACCGACGTTATAATTATTTTCCACAAAAATAATTTATACGTCACAACCATTAGTGATTTATTTCTTTGTAAACAATTGAATGTGTTATCCGAAGATATTGAACAGAAAACAATAAAATACATTGGAAACTAAATCATAAGTGCCAATCACTTTTGGAATTTAAACGGAAGCATAGACAATGTGTAGACATCAAATAGCAAATTGCTTTTATCTTCAATACTTTATAATCTGACCGAAATCTTCTCAACAATATTGTCCCATGGCATGTCTTGAGTTACTCCCTCAATAAGACTCCATGCACTTGTAAGTACAAGTTCCCCATTTCATCTTGAAACTTTAAACTTGGACAATTATGCTCAAAACAACACCAAGTTGTTACAAATACTACATTTAAATAGTAAACTTGAACAATTAAATTTGTTCACAACAACACCAAGTTGTTTTTCACCAAATAATATCCACCAGGTTGTTACTTTGTTTACCATATGCTACTTCTAGTAAGAGTAGCGAACCATTTGAATTATTAATGTTATGCAAAACTTTGTTTTAAAAATAATTCAAAACAGTTTCTTAGTTTTGCAATATACAATATTAATAATATCAGTTAGGGTTATGAAAACATAGATCAAACCCAAAATATCAAATGGCTTTTTATTGTTTAGTCTTGCTACACATGTACTAAACATTTTCTAACACCATGTTAGAAAAAAAAATGTTATAACAAGCACATTATAGAATCGAACGTTTACATAAAACGTTTTCCAAAGATATAGTTTATAAAATAAACCATTTCTCATCATTTTTAATGCACACAAAGGCAATTAAATGTTTACATAAAACATTTCTGTTCATTATGAACAATCTCTAACCTCGTATTCGTGATACACATTTTCTAACACACGTGTTAGAAAATTGAAGTCATTTTATATATACAAAACATGACCAAATTAAAGCATTAATGTCATCATTAAAACTCATCAAATGCCATCAATAAAACTCTATTCAAGAGTTTCACCATATGAAGAGTTAAGAGTCTCAATAATTATAGATTTAAACTCTAATAAAACTCGTCAAATGTCATCATTAAAACTCTACTCAAGAGTTTCACCATATGAAGAGTTAAGAGTCTCAATAATTATTGTTGGGATTGAACCCTATCAGAGGAACATATAATGTAAAGCCAAAACTGGGTCAGCTCAGTGGATTCAGAATAAGCAGATGTTGATATGCATATCTCTCCCCTTGAAAGTGATTACAACAACTGATGACCTCCTATCTGCTGATCTTACTAACTGCTGACCAATAACTGCTGCTCAATTAAAGATCTGATAAAGACTCAAGTCCTGCTGATTCAATCTACTGCCTTGAGTCAAGCACTGCTGATCCGGACAAGTGCTGCTGGGTTCACAGCAGTAGAAGGTTGCAGCAGTTGTTCTATAGTCTGTTATGTAATAGAATGTAATAGCAGTAGTTAACACAAGCAGTGTCTGTATAGATCAGAGGTTAGAGTTTGTTAGGAGGTTAGATGTCACTTTCATGGTGACGTCAGCTAAAGATGCTCAGTAGTTTGCAAGTGCTTATAAATAGTACAGTACTTTGTACTGTTCTATTAGCTCTTCACATCTTTCGTCTTCTTTGCACGAACAAACTACTGAGCTCGGGCTGAGGGGGAGTTTGCATTCATACATCATCATTGTAATCGTGTTTGAAATAAATTCAATCATTCGGTTCTATGTGTAAAGATGTTTGATTAAAAGTATTACTCTCATTTGATTGTATACAAAGTTTGTGTTCATCTTAATTTCCGCTGCACACTCATTCATTTCCATCTTATTTTACAAACAAAAGTACAATCAAAAGGAAACTCAGATCCAACAATTGGTATCAGAGCTAGAACAGTCAAATTTGATTTAACAATCATTTTGACGTAAATAGTTCAGCTCAAAACAGTTGATACTGATCGTTTGTTCGTCGTTGAAAAACAGAGTAAGGATTAATCACCATTATAGTTGATTTTTCAGTACCTGTAAAACAACAAGAATGACGTCACAATCTCAGGACGATAAAAACAACACTGGCTCGCTCTTTAAACCACCTATGCTAAAAAGAAATGAGTACAACATCTGGCAGAGGAGGATGGGTCACATCCTTGCTCAACAAAGCACAGGTTGTTGGAAGTCTGTTATCTTTGGTCCTCATGTTCCTACAGTGCCAAGCGCTGAAGATGCTAAAAAATTTGTTCCTAAACCTGTTGAAAATTATACTGAGACGGATTATCAAAAATTTGAACTAGATGCTAAAGCATTTAGTATTGTTGCATCAGCGCTCCCCAATGAAATATATGCTGGACTGTTACATTGTAACAGTGCCAAAGAGTTGTGGGACGCACTTAAGGAACAGTTTGGAGGTACCGAAGAGGTCATAGAAAACAATAGGGAAATCCTGAACCAACAGTATGAAACATTTTGTCATGTTAAAGGTGAATCACTGACTCAACAATTTGAGCGTTTCAGTTGTCTCATCAGTGAACTGAGGCTTGTTAAGGTCACGTTTTCAAACTCGACTCAAAATAGCAGGTTCCTCAGATCACTGCCAGAAAAATGGGACACAATAGCTATTGTCACCAGAACTGCTCCTGAGTTCAAGGATCTGACCTTGACCCAACTCCATGGTCGACTCCTGACCTTTGAGAGGGAGTTGAACCAGAAAAGGAAGTTACATGAGTCAGGGAAAACCGTTGATGATTATTCATTCGGTAACACTGCTCTTCTGGGTCAAGAAGAATCTGGTGGTAGTGGTAAGGATCAGGGTTATGATCACTTCATTGACATAACTGCTGGTGCAAACTTCAACAACCCTGATCCTCACTCTACAGGTTATGCATTCACTGCAAATGAAAACCAGATGTCAGACAATTTAAGCTTTGAACTCAATGATTTACAGCATTTCGACCCCACTGACCTAGAAGAAATGGACATCCTGCACCAACTGGCCTTGCTAAGTTTTAGAACTAGCAAGTTTTATAAGAGAACTGGGAGAAAATTTCCAGGTCTTCATGGGAACCTAAGGGTTGGGTTGGATAAATCGAAAATCAAGTGTTACAAGTGTAACAGGTTGGGACACTTTGCTAGGGAATGTAGGAGTCAAACAACTGGTCCCATAGTTACTCACCCTAGTTCAAATCCTAGACCTCAAACTCAAAACACTGTGCACTATGCCCAATATGCCCCAGCAGCACATGTGAACACTGCTCACTATGCTGTTGCCCCTATGCCAGTGCATTATGTCCAAACAGCTGCTCCACAAATCCAATTTGTTCAAACCCCTGCTCCCCAGGCACAAGTGCAATCTGCACCTCAAACTACTGCTCCAGTAGTTACACAACCTGAACAACAAAGTTTCTTTAGTCAAGAGTTTGTTGACTGGAGCAGTATGCCTGAAAATCTTAATGATGAAAATTTTGCACTATATGCTTCAAATGATTCTTCTCACAATGAATTTTGTTTGATGGCATTAGAGTCAATACAGGAGGGGGTTGAATCTGAGGAGGAACAGCTAAAGGTTGAAACAGTGGAAGAGGTGACTGAAGCAGTGGTTACTGCTGTGACTGATGAAATACTGCTGGGAGAAAGTTCAGGTGCCCTGATTGAACCAATGATAGATCTATGGTCTGAAGAAGACAAGAAAGATGAAAAGGCTCGTGAGGAAGAAGAGAGAGCTGATGAGGAAGAGAATCCTAAATGTGATTGTGCAATGATGGCTGCTGCCAAGGGAGCTTCTGCATGCTTTGATAGTCTATGGTATGTAGATAGTGGAGGCTCCAGGCACATGACAGGATGTAAAGCCCTCCTCAAAGACTTTAAAATCCATGGTGGGGGTGATATATCCTTTGGAAATAATAGTAAAGGGAAAGTTCTGGGGTCTGGAACAGTGCAATCTGGAAATGTAAAATTTGAAAATGTCAATCTAATAGACAATCTAAAATTCAACCTTCTGAGTGTGTCTCAAATGAGTGACAAAGGGTTTGGGTCATTCTTCACAAAAGACTGTTGTAGGATTGTTGGACCAGAAATGGTCAAAAAGATTGAAGCAATAATTAAAAATGGTCAAACAAAACTTGTTGCTCAAAGAAGTGGCAATGTTTATGTTGTTGACATGTCTAAAGAGTGTCCCAAAGCTGATGCCTGTCTGTTCTCAGCTGCCTCTAACAAAGAGACAGAACTTTGGCACAAAAGACTGGGACACACAAATCTTAAGACAATAACAGAAATTTCAAAAAATGGTTTGGTGAGAGGCCTACCACAAAAATTGTTTTCATGTCCTGAACATTGCATTTCCTGTTTAAAAGGAAAACAGCATAAAAGTTCCTACAAGTCCATTGAGGAGTCCAAAACAACCCAGTGCTTGCAAATGCTGCACATGGATTTGTTTGGCCCAGTTCAAGTCATGAGCCTCAAAAAGAAAAGATATTGTTTAGTTATAGTTGATGACTTTTCTAGGTTTACATGGACTTTCTTTTTGCACTCTAAAGATGAAACTGCAGGCATTTTGCAAGACTTTGTGACACAGGTTAAAAAGCAATTTGATCTTCCAGTGAAAAGCTTTAGGAGTGACAATGGCACAGAATTTAAAAATAGGGAGTTGGATGCCTTTTGTGTGAAGAAAGGGATTGTAAGGCAGTACAGCATCCCTAGAACACCAGAGCAAAATGGGGTTGTTGAAAGAAAGAACAGAACTTTGATTGAGGCTGCCAGAACCATGCTTGCAGATTCAGGTTTGCCATTAACTTTCTGGGCAGAGGCAGTAAACACTGCTTGCTATGTCCAGAACAGAGTTTTAATCAACCCAGGCACAAAAAGACTGCCTATGAAATTCTGTATAAAATCAAACCACTGATCTCATACTTCAAGGTATTTGGCTGCCCATGCTTTATTTTGAACTTAAAAGATTCCATTTCAAAATTTGCAGCCAAAATTGATTGTGGTTATTTTCTGGGATACTCAACCACTGCCAAGGCCTACAAAGTGTTCAATGCACGGACCAAGGTAGTGGAGGAGACTTTGGATGTAAAGTTCAATGAACTTTCATCAATGAAAATCCCAGCAAATCCTGCTGAACTGTTTGATCTTGAAAAATTCACTTTTGAAAATACTGCTGTCAAGACTAACAGTGCAGGTCCATCAGAGGATACAACACCAGACTATGGGTATGAAGTCATCATCCCTCAAAGGTCTGCCACAAAAGGGAAAGCATCAGTTGTTCAAAACAACTGTCAAAGCTCAACCACTGCTGCATCAACAGTTGTTGATCAAAGTAGCCCATCCACCACTGCTTCCATATCCTCAACTACTGCTGACAAAAGTCCTCAAACAGTGGATAAAAGTCAGCAGTGGTCCACTCCATTACCACCCATTCCACCACCTTTTGAAGCCACTGCTGGGTCATCAAAGTCACCAGCAGTGGTTAGCTCAGATGATACACATTTGCAGCCTTCACCAACAAATGCCATCATACCATATCAAGGAGATTTAATCTTCTTGAGATCTCATCCACCTGATCAAATCATTGGCAACATCATTGAAGGGGTGCTCACAAGAAGCCAAACCCAAAACATTTGTCTTTTTGCTGGTTTTTTATCACTCCATCAGCCAGTCAAGTACCAAGAGGCACTGAAAGACAACAGCTGGGTAGAAGCCATGCAAGAGGAGCTCCAACAGTTCAAGAGACAACAAGTATGGGAGCTTGTACCACTGCTAAAAGAGGTCAGTCCCATTGGCACAAAGTGGGTCTTCAAGAACAAAACAGATGAAAGGGGCATTGTTGTCAAGAACAAAGCCAGGCTTGTGGTTCAAGGTTACAGACAGGAAGAGGGGATTGATTATGATGAAACATTCGCCCCTGTTGCAAGATTGGAAGCTATCAGACTGTTCCTGGCCTTTGCTGTCAACCACAACATGAAGGTGTTTCAGATGGATATCAAAAGTGCTTTCCTCTATGGTACATTGCAAGAAGAGGTATATGTATGTCAACCTCCAGGCTTTGAGGATCCATTTTATCCTGATCATGTCTACAGGCTAAACAAAGCCTTGTATGGCCTGAAACAAGCACCAAGGGCCTGGTATGAAACTCTTTCCAACTTTCTACTCTCAAATGGTTTCAAAAGAGGTACCATTGATAAAACACTGTTTCTTAAATGGAGAGGGAAAGATTTAATGATTGTCCAAATTTATGTGGATGACATTATTTTTGGAAGCACATGTACCAAAATGTGTGAAGAGTTTAGAGAACTCATGACAGCTGAGTTTGAAATGAGTGCAATGGGTGAGCTGCAATGCTTTCTTGGTCTCCAAGTACAGCAAATGCAAAATGGAACTTTCATTCATCAAAGCAAATATGCTAAAGAACTTTTAACCAAATTTGATATGAATGATTGTAAACCATGCAGCACACCCATGGCCACAAATAAGCTGGTCATGTCTGATGAAAAGGATAAGCTGATTGACCAAACACTTTATAGAAGCATGATTGGGTCTTTACTATACCTAACTGCATCTAGACCAGACATCATGTTTGCAACATGTGTCTGTGCAAGAAGTCAATCAGCTCCCAGAAAATCTAATCTCATTGCTGTAAAAAGGATTCTCAGATACATAAAAGGTGCTCCCACACTTGGTATCTGGTATCCAGCTAATGGGAATATCAAGCTTTCAGGTTTCTCAGACAGTGACTTTGCTGGTTGCCACACAACAAGGAAGTCCACTTCAGGAGGGTGCCAGTTTCTAGGTGATTGCCTAGTTTCTTGGCAAAGCAAAAAGCAAGCAGCAGTTTCAACATCCACTGCTGAGGCTGAGTACATTGCTGCTGCAAGCTGTACAGCCCAACTCCTATGGCTTCAAAATCAGTTACTGGATATTGGTATCACTGCCTTAAAGACACCACTTATGCTGGATAGCCAGGCAGCAGAAAATATCATCAAAAATCCAGTTTCCCATTCTACCACCAAACACATCGACATCAGACATCACTTTGTGAGGGATTGCTATGAAAAAGGATTGATTTCTCTACATCATGTCCCAACTAAAGACCAGCTGGCAGATGTGCTCACAAAAGCACTTGATACAACCACTTTTGAAAGTCTGGTCTCTAGGATTGGGATGCTGAACATGGAATAACAAGCAACATCTTGTTTTCTATGAATAAAAGCAACAAAATGTTTTCAGAAAATCAAAAATCCATCCTTAAAAATAGCTTAAAAATGAAAATTTCATTAAAATCCTTAAAAGTCTGCCATAACCACTGATTGTTCAAAAGTCTGCTCTACATCAAAAAGTCTGCCCATTGCTGAAAGGCAACCTCTGTTCTCTCATTCCTTGATAACCACTGTTGTTCAAAAGCAGTGTCTTATCCACTGATATGCTATCTACTGATAGTAAAAATCATCCATTGCCCCCTTTCCACTGCTTTCATCCGTTGCTTTCACCAAAAGTAATGTCCTTCATTTTCACCAGTGGTTGTCACGTGGGCAGTACATAGCAGTCAGACTTTTTGTAACGGCTGCCACGTCAGCATTCACTCTCTCTCCTATAAAACTCCCCACTCACCATCCAAACAGGGTTTTACTGTCGAATTGAATTCACAAAAATTCTCTTCTCAAAGCAGTTTTTCTTTCCATCTCCCGCAAAATTCCTTCGATAAATCGTTTCAAAAATGACAAAATCGAAGTCATCTGCAAAACCCACATCAAAATCCTCGAAAACAGCCTCTCAAAAGGCAATCCTCACTGACATTCCATTCAAAAAATCTCACAATCTCCTGGGTCTTCTCACAAAACCAGGAACCACAGATGTTTTCGATTCCATTATCACCATCTTGGCAAAATCAAAGTACAAAACTTTGCTCACCGCCGACGCACCCATCTACTTGGCAACCCAAAGGGAGTTTTGGAAGAATGCAACCCTTGAAAAACAAGGAGACATTGCAACTGAAATCAAATCTTCCATAAAGGGTAAAGCTGTTCATATTACACCACAATCCATCTCCGAAGTCTTTCAACTCGATGACCAGGCAGGTAAAACTTCCTTCACCAAAAACGAGTTGCACATTGACTTCATTGAAAAAGGGTATGAAGCCACAATGATGACGAAACTGACCTTAGAAAAGGGTTATTTTCCTCCTGCAACAAGATTTTTATTTCATACCCTCCTAGTATGTGTTTCAAACAAAACCACTTCTTTCAATGAGATCCCTATAAAGATTCAAAATCTGGGATATGCGATTCTTCAAGAAGAAAATTATAACTATTCTCGGGAAATCTTTAAAGATTTGGTTAATAATGTTGAAAGTAAATCATTTTTACTGTTTCCAAGGTTTTTAAGCTATTATTTTCAAAAGAAATTCAGTAAGGATGATTTGCCTCTAATAAACCAAGGTGAAATAACTGCAATAAACTGTCTAACATCTGAAACGTTTTCACGTATGTTAGCACCTTGCAAAACACAAGCAGGGGTACCTGAGCAGACTTTAGCAGCTACCACTGCTCCTCAGGTATCTACTGCTGAGCCTACTGCTCTAGGTGATCAAAGCAGCAGAACAACTGTTTTGAAACCCACACCTACCACACCAAAAAAGCCATCCAAAAAGAAAAATAAAAAACCCTCCAAACCAATCAAAAAGGCAACTCTGGCAGATGAGATACCAGAGTTAATGCCTGTGACAACACAAATGTCACTAGCAACCACTGCTGCTTCTTCCTCACAGCAGTTGGTACAAATATCTCAACCCATAACCATAACTCCTCCTGCTTCTTCACAAAAAGGACAGGTTGTACACAAAGGGCCACCACATCATGATGCTCTGGATACACTTGTCTCCATCATCCATAGCTCAATGCCCGGAGCAATTCCACCTTCTAAACCCACCATCACATCCTCAATTCCCCCAAAAACACAACTACTGTTGGATGCAATTGACTTGAACTAGGCACTATCCAGTCCTTCTCAATCACCTGTCAATGAGAATATACCTCAACAAATGACTGGGCCTGCTGTATCATCCATTGCTAACCCACCAACAAAAAACTTAAGAGGTTACACCTATCGAGTTACAAGTAACTCTTTGTGGTAATCCAAGTGAAGCAGCCACTACAACTGTTGAACCTACAGGTTTACAGTTGGGCAGTGGTTTCATTAATAAGACTTCCTTGGATGCAATTCCTTACATAGCACCTCTGCCAACCACCAGTGGATTTATATATCCAACTGGCATCATCAAAAGGTTGTCAAGTGTTGAAGGAAGAAGACCCCAGTACCAAGAAAAAGGGGCATCAGTGGTTAGTGTTTGGAATAAATTCCCTACATCTGCCACTGATAAAACCACTGTTAGTGGGAAATCAGATGATCCCATTAAATTGGGTGATGATTTAAAGTACCAGAAATTGACGGATCGTGTTGAAAAACTTGATAACTCTGTTGCAGAGCTCAAAAATATGTTCCAGCAGTTGTTACAGGTACAAAAGGTACAATCCACTGTTGTTCCACCTCAAGCACCTGCTCTACAACAAGCACCTGCTACAAATGAGCTCTGGAATCTCTTTCAACCTTATCTCCATCATCAGGCACAACTGGCAGATCAGCAACATGAAAAACATGTTCAACAGCTGAGAAATGCTATGGAGTCTAGGTTCAAAGACACTCAGGCTGATCTAAAGGCTCT
Organism: Helianthus annuus; assembly: GCF_002127325.2. Taxonomy (NCBI): domain Eukaryota; kingdom Viridiplantae; phylum Streptophyta; class Magnoliopsida; order Asterales; family Asteraceae; genus Helianthus; species Helianthus annuus. The sequence goes on along the minus strand of NC_035435.2, from coordinate 7,058,308 downwards.
CAAAACTCAGATCCTGCACACCACTGGCACTGCTCCTCCACCAGTATTTTTCATTGATCACCTCCCTGAAGATAATGCCAAAAAGGGGGAGAAAATTCAAGAATGGAGAAGAAAGGGAATAACTGATGGTCTTTACCTTGCACCAGAAAATTCAAATATGACCAAGCAGATCCCCTTGCCAGATGGTAGTAAGAAGATTGATGAGACTACAAATGCACTTGCAGAAGCACTTGCTTGTGTAAAAAGGGATAGAGAGGCCAAAAAGAAAGCCAAGGTGGATTATCCGGATCAGGGTACTTCAGGGTCAAGAGATGATGAAAATCTTTTTGATGAAAAGAAGAAGCCTACTAGAAAAGTAAGGCTACCCAAATTCATTCCGGTCAGGCGTTCAAAGTCTGTTCAAAAACCACCTCCCAAAACTGGTATTGTAACCTCTGTTGTATCAACTGCTGTTGGTACCTCAGTAGTTTCAACATCTGCTCCCACTTCAACACACACCACTTCAACACACACCACCTCAACACACACTTCATCTACTGCTTTACCACCATCACCACCAAAATCACAATCACCTCCTGTCAAAAGGCAGAAGACAGCAGATGTTAAAACATCTGTTGTAAAGACAACAGTGGTTGGAACACCAGTTGTTTCAACAGCTGTTAGTCTATCACAAACCACTGCTACTACAACCACCTTTCCATCCAAAACATCATCAGTCCCTCCTCAAATAAAGAGGAGGAGGCTAACTCCTAAAGATGATGTCACTTCACCATCCCAAACATCTTCAAAACCTTTAGCCCTTGTCAATATACCAAAACTAGTTCCACTTTCTTCTGTTCCTATGCACAAACCTTTACCTCCTGCAGGTGTTCAATTTCCTCTTGAACTAGAAGCTGTCAGAGAAGAGATAAAATCCTTCTATACTGAGGATGACCCTGCCAAAAGGAGTTTGCCTTCAATCAAAGGATATCCATGGCCCAAAAACATTGATGAATATTTGAAAATAAAGGCCAAACAAGCAGAGGATATCTCACAAAGAAACTCACAAGGGAAATCTGACAAAGAAGTTTCAAGATACTACCAATATCTGCTTACACAAGTCAATTCCCTGGAACGTTTTGCAAAGAATGTTAGTCAACAAATTTCTGAAAGAGCAGCTGAAACTCTGAAGAAAGACTACATTGAAAGCATCATGTTTTACAAGAAATACAAAGGAGAGAGGCGCATGTACAAAGAGTGGACTATCCCAGAGCTTGAAGCTGAATCAGCCAGAATTCAAGTTATGATAAAAAGGAAAGTCACTCACACTCCTCCTGATTGGGCAAAGTTCAAAAAGAATGTATCTGAAAAGCAGTTGGAACTGAAAAGAATGAAAGAAGAATTGGTTGTTGCTGAATTTGGCACCAAAAGACAAGTAGCTAGATGGAAGGAAGATTTGGTCAGGTCAACATACAGAAGGTTGGAGGAATTAAGGAAGAAAGATCCTAAAATCCCTCAAAAACCTGACTACCCTGAAGCAGCGGTTTCAAAAGGACCATCAAAGCTGCAAATCAGGAGATCCACTGCTCCAGCTGGTACTGCCTTTTACAAAAGAAGGAGTCAAAGCCAGCTAGGTGCTGAAACAGTTCAAGATATTCTTACTGGCAATGCTGTTGTAAAAGAAGGCCTGTTAAGAACGTTGAAAGAAGAACTTGAACAAGAAAATTCTGCTCCCACTGCTCAGCCAGTGATGAACCGGCCAGCCTCTCCAAATACTTCTGCAAATAAGCATCTCCCAAGAAACCCACCATGCTCAAAAATACAAAAGTGGGCAACTGACAAACAGACCCGCGTATTGACTTTGCTCAGGTCTGGTGGAGAAGTGAAGATAATATCAAGGGAACAAGCTCTTGGCCTGAGTCTTGAAGATTTGCAGGATCTCCTTGATCTTCCACTTAGCAGGGATGATGAAGATACAGATGCCCTTAGCTTTGAATTGCAATTTAAAGGCCAGATAAGGGAGCTGTTAATGAGGCAATAAAATATCCACAACAATGAAGAGTTTTGGCATTATCTGTTCCAGGGGGAGATTGTTGGGATTGAACCCTATCAGAGGAACAGATAATGTAAAGCCAAAACTAGGTCAGCTCAGTGGATTCAGAATAAGCAAATGCTGATATGCATATCTCTCCCCTTGAAAGTGATTACAACAACTGATGACCTCCTATCTGCTGATCTTACTAACTGCTGACCAATAACTGTTGCTCAATTAAAGATCTGATGAAGACTCAAGTCCTGCTGATTCAATCTACTGCCTTGAGTCAAGCACTGCTGATCCGGACAAGTGCTGCTGGGTTCACAGCAGTAGAAGGTTGCAGCAGTTGTTCTATAGTCTGTTATGTAATAGAATGTAATAGCAGTAGTTAACACAAGCAGTGTCTGTATAGATCAGAGGTTAGAGTTTGTTAGGAGGTTAGATGTCACTTTCATGGTGACGTCAGCTAAAGATGCTCAGTAGTTTGCAAGTGCTTATAAATAGTACAGTACTTTGTACTGTTCTATTAGCTCTTCACATCTTTCGTCTTCTTTGCACGAACAAACTACTGAGCTCGGGCTGAGGGGGAGTTTGCATTCATACATCATCATTGTAATCGTGTTTGAAATAAATTCAATCATTCGGTTCTATGTGTAAAGATGTTTGATTAAAAGTATTACTCTCATTTGATTGTATACAAAGTTTGTGTTCATCTTAATTTCCGCTGCACACTCATTCATTTCCATCTTATTTTACAAACAAAAGTACAATCAAAAGGAAACTCAGATCCAACAATTACAGACTTAAACTATAATAAAACTCATCAAACATCATCATTAAAACTCTACTCAAGAGTTTCACCATATGAAGAGTTTAATTAGTAATTAAAATTTCGCTCAAATGGATTTAGAAATCACAAATTAAAGTTGGTGATAAATCCCACACAACTACACCATCAATTTTTTGGTGATTTAATTGTTGAAGTCAATCAAACATCAACTTCAATGTATGACCTTTTATTTCTAAATTATACAAAGCATTAAAATCAATGCTACAACAAATTACTTGTATAAAATGTTTACATAAAACATTTCAAAGCATTTGTATTTTAACCATTTTTAACAATCATGTTAAAATGAAAGAAATTCTAACTGGCACGTTAGAAATATTAACATTTTCACAAAATGTTAATTCGACTTGCTAAAAGCACATATATATGGTTCAAATAAATAAGTCATTTCTAATACACACGTTAGAAACTAAACAATTAAAAATTGCTTCCAAACTAACGCGTTTCATGAACGTTTCTAACACACATGTTAGAAGACAAATGGTTACAAAAATCATTATAAGACTTATTTGTTCATATCAATCCATGGGTGGATGAAAAGTCCACTTTAAATAAAGACTTAATTAAAGACATAAAACTCTAATCAACTAACATAAAACTCTTATTTAAAGACATAAAAAACTCTACTTAAGAGAATTTAACGTTTACAAAAAACGTATGGTTTACACCAATAATTCCGGTCTAACACACATGTTAGAGAATTTAACGTTTACAAAAAAAACGTATGGTTTACACTAATAAACCCGATCTAACACATAAGTTAGAAAAATTAACGATTCCTAAAATCGTTTCAAAACCAAACGTTGGAACCAAAACTATTCGTTTTGTACCACGGTATAGGATTTAAGATTGTATCTCAATCTCAAAAAATCCAAACACAACAAGTTGTACTACATACATATTTCCCAAAAAAAAATATTTAAAAGATCATAACCTATAAAAATATTTTTTATTCTATATAAATCCTTTCGTAAACCCAAAATCCTTATAAATAAGGTTTTTAAGATTGTACCAACAATATCAGGAAATCTGTTTTAAGTTTGTAGGAATTAGGTTCACCTTTTGTAAAATATAATTACAAAATATATGATAATGAGACTCTTGTTATTCGTAGAAAATATCATAGTACAATACCGGTTGAAATAACTAAATAAAAAGAATATAAAATATAATTATATATACCAATCTTGATTCAAGTCGCATCTCTGGTGGGTCCTTCACGCGCACTTGATAGCATCCTAGACTCGAGTATTCATCATCTTGAGTGTTGAAAAATACTCCTTGACTGCAACAAAGAGCACACTAAAACATTGACGATTTTGGTTGAGACACGTGTTCAACATGCTTCCCTTATAACAGATTTCGCGTCTCTACTAAAGACAACGCGTCTGTCTCCCAGGGTACAATAGCCGAAGCAGTCTGTACTGCCGGAGATGGCTCACGTGTGATATCCCACATCGGTTGTGAACGGGAATGGAGGCTTCCTTATAAGGGGCTTGATACCTTCACCATCATGACGCGTTTTAAAGCCGTGAGGGGCGGACGCTGAGAGCGTGCTGGCTGCCAAAGCGGACAATATCATGGTGCGGTTACGCTGGGCTGTTACAGATGGTATCAGAGCCAGGGCCGGACCGGTGGTGCCAGGTCCCGCGAGGACGCTGGACCCCTTAAGGGGGGTGGATTGTGATATCCCACATCGGTTGTGAAGGGGAACGGAGGCTTCCTTATAAGGGGCTTGATACCTTCACCATCATGACGCGTTTTAAAGCCGTGAGGGGCGGACGCTGAGAGCGTGCTGGCTGCCAAAGCGGACAATATCATGGTGCGGTTACGCTGGGCTGTTACATCACGGGCCGAAGGTTACATCCGGTAATTGTAGTGTTTGAACTCATGTGGTGGAAAACAAGTAGAGAGTACTCATCTCTCTAGTTGGTCTTCAAGTGTTCATCCTCCTTCTAGTATTTTTCATGTATCAAGCAATACCATATTCTTGTTGTAACAAAAGAAAGCACATAGCCTACTATTTGTACAAGACTTAAGGATTAGTGAATTTCACTTAATTAGTCACTTAATTACTCACTTAATTAAAGACTTAAAACTCTAATAAAACTAATTAAATGTCATTAAGAACCTCTACTCAAGAGTTTCTCTTTTATTTACCACATGAAGATTCTAATTAATATTTATAATTTCATTAAATTATAAATATATTAAATATCCATTCACCAAATTTCCAAGACCCGTAAGCTTCATGGGTTATGGGTTGTGTTAAAAAAATCTATATCTATAAAAGTATTTTTTTTTGTATGATTTAAAAAGTATTTATAACCTGATATCTCTTCATGCTAAGACCCATGTTTGGCAAACCTTACCAAGAAGAAAAAAAAACAGAAATTGAATTACTTAGGGTAATATGTCTTTTCAGGAGAAAGAAGGTGAAATGAACAAATGGGTCAATAGTATTCAAATGCTTACAATGTCCTTAATCGTATTTAAAAAAAATCTTGTATCATTTTTTTGATTATATATTTTCAGTAATAGTAAATCATGTACAATATATTTTTTTAAAAGAATGGACAAAAGGCGTTGACATGTCACTCGAATGTGACCCGACCCATTTTGACCCATCAGTCAAACAAAGATGCTCCCCTAAAATAAAGTTACAAACTGACCGAACATTAACAAATGTAATAAAAACAGATTACTTCTAATTCTAACAACACAAATGTGAAGTAGTCACCCTCGACTGGTAGCCCGAACCATGTTGTTGACCGAGTGAAATAGGGCCGCATGTAACTCTCTTGTTTGTCCAATCACATTATTAAAACTTGATTGATAGTTTTGATCCCATGCTTCAGTTTGTTCCATGTTCCACCGTTGTACTTACAAAATGCATATATAACAAATCTCTGGTCCTTTTTGAAACTATTGTATCCGATTAAGAACACACCTGTAGCAATTTACTGCAAGTGAATAAGCTAAATAGTGCATCTATGCTTCAAGAGCTACATGAATCAAGAATTATGAGGTTTCAAATACATAAGATCCTACAATTCATGTGGTAAAATTATTATCAGTAGTGGCAATAACTTGTTAATTATGGTTATGAAAACAATATAATTACAGTAACATTCCAAATTATTGAATAAAACTATTTAGGAGGTGTTACGCATCAAAACACACATTGAGGGAGTCTTAACCGGTTTGCCACATTTTACTGATCACCTTTTATATAAAATTTGATCCATTTAATTGATTTGAGATAAAGCAAAACCAAAACTGATGCATTCTTTACTAAATGATTTAAACTTCCAACTGATGTTAAAAGCGACCATTTTTATGCAGTGAAAACGAGCTGGGGTTGAAATGCGCATTTTTTGGTATAGTGAAATGAGTCAGGTTGGGTTCACCAGCACATGCGATCCGCCCGTTTCTACATTTTTATAGATAAATAATGTAAAATATGAGATTTAAAAACGATGTAATAATTACAATAACAATCAGCAAATAAAACGATTTACAAGGTTGTAAGCATATGACAGACATAAAGTGAGCCTTAACATGTTTGACTATTTTAAATCCTTTTCTTTGATCCATTTAACCCATTTGAGATAAAGCAGGACCCAACCTATTCATAATTAAATGGATCAAAATTCCAACTTTTAAAAAGAAAAGTCAACCACTTTTACCTGAGCTGCCCCAAGAGCTATGGTTGCAAGCATTGAACGGTCACCCCATTCCTACAAATCACATGATAATCTTTTTAATGAAAAAAGTCAGTTTCATACCCACAATAAAGAACGAAAGGATGAACACTTTTAACATATCATAGTAGTAAATTATGCCACTTCATACCCATAATTAAGTTTGATTAGAATCTAGTTTCAGGTTTATCGAAATAGATTTCAATAATGAACGACCATAAGAGCACGTGACTGACGCTGAACCAACTTAAGTTTCTAAAAAAACCTAAACCAATCTGGCTTTACAACTCCTCTTAACAATTTTAATAGAATTAATAGCACACGAGAGTTTTAATAGAATTAATAACAGTTTTAAAAGAATGACCCTACATCTTTTATATAGAACAGAATCATACCAAAACATGAGTGAAAACGATTTTAGCAACTACTTATGAATCATACCCAACCAAAAAAACAAAGGAAAAAAGTAGGCCTAGAACAAAGATAAACCGATAAATCACTAAACATAGATTGGATAGGAATAACTTATAGATGTGTTCACTTACTTCTTGCTTGAGAATTGTATGACTGTTTAAACAAAGTTGATTTTTTTATTCAGTCTTCTACTCTGCTACAAAATATTCTAATAATAGTCTGACATTAGCATAAAGCAAAGAAAACAAATCCATGTAACAAATAACCTAAAACAAAAATAAAACCAACAACTGAACCCCAAAAAAGTATTTTATGTTTGATTAATCGAACATCATAAAGTTTTTTTTTGCCCCTATATGTGTTGCTTAAATGTGTCTTTTTGACACGTAGATTGTTCATATAATCATACTTTATTCTAGGGATGAGCATGGTACCCGTTCGGTACCGAACCGGTACCCAAAAACAGGGAAAATTGGTACCGGTACCGGTATTTTCCGGTGTTTCATTCGTCTAAATACTGGTATCGAACCTGTACCGAAAAACAGGGAAAATGAGTACCGGTACTGTATTTAATATGTATATGTATTAGGGGTCTTCATGGTCCGGTTTTTAGGTCAAACCATGAACTGAACCGTTACTAACAGTTTGGTTCCGGTTTGGTTTCACGGTTTGGGCTTATTGGTATTTAATCATGTCGATTTATAACGTAACAGTGGCTACCAAAAACTTTAAAGCAACCTTACACTTACAGATGGTTGGAGCATGAGTTATAATTATATGAGGGTTCATATTTCTACAACAATTCTTAATGTGGTCAAGAAAAAGATGCCTATAGTAAAAATGGAGCAAAACGAGTGCAGATAGGAAGAGGAATAAAATGAGTAAAACACACTTGATCATCATGTCTTGAAGTCTATATTATGTTGATATAAGGGCTGTCGATGTTTTTTTAATGTTCACACAAGATTGGGATTCTACATTACTAATGGGCCAAGATGGTTTCCATTGGTTCAAGATATACTAAGTTTAAACTTACTGAGAATTACTACTTACTGGTTCAAAATATATTAGGTTTAAACTTACTGAGAATTACTATTGTTATTAATAGGCATCACTAAATGAAGATGGTTTCTATTGGTTCAAGATATCACTAATGGAAACCCTATCCATCTCTGATTTGATTTCCCTCTGAAATGAAGATGAAAAGTCATGCATTCATGAAGATGAAAAATTGCATTTTACTCAAAGATTTTAGAGGCCAACAAAGTGGACCAGAAATTCAAATTCACTAAAAACGAACATATAGAAGAAACAAAATCCAAGCAAACAAATACAGGATCGTGTTAGCAAACAAACCTTTAGTGGGTGTCCCAAGCAAACCACAGCCGAGACATCGATATCATTCTCTGCAGCTACCATACAACTGATTCTGCCAAAATTAAAAGCGTCTTTTTAGTGACAGTTTTTGTACGTGATCATTACGAACTGCAACTATTTAGCCGTTACCTTGAACCCAATGATTTTCCAGCCAAAATCAAAGGATGTCCGGGGTACTTGGCAGCAGCATTTCTTACGATATCCGAGTGAAACCCGACAAGTTTTTCGGGCTTTGGAGCAGCCTTTCTTCTATCATTAATGTCTGCCAGACACAGATAGTTACACTATCACTGAGTGAGAGTTTTTAGATAAAACATATGTATGAAAACTCACATGGATAGTCAAAATGTCATTTTTAAGTTCTAAGTTTTTAAGTTCTACGTTTCCACTTGACGGCATGGAACGGTGCTCGGGTTAGGAAGGCTTTTTATGGGGTTATTTTGACGACTTTCTGGAGTATTTGGAAGGCGAGGAACGATTTTATTTTCAACCAAAAAGAGGTTTTGCCATGGAGAATAATAGACGAGATAAAAGTTATGAGCTATCTTTGGATAACGAATCGGGGTAGGATGTCGGATATGTCGTGGGATGCATGGGGTAGATTTGATTCGAATAGGATGGGGTAGTTTTCATCTTTGTAGTTCGTTTATGGTTTGTTTCGGATTTGTACCTCGGTTTTTTGCTAGCTCCTTGCAAGCTTTTGAATAAAGTTTTGTTGGCCGTTCAAAAAAAAAAGTTCTAAGTTCCGCCTATTTCATGGGTGAATTCTCACCAAGACTATAGCTGTAACTAAAAAGCACTACAGTCATCATTCAGTTCTAAGCTTCTTAATTTGGCAGCACCCGTTCAGTTCTTAACTTCTTAGTTTGGCACCAAAAGTAAAACTATATAATGATTAATTTAAAAAAAACATGTATCTTAATTGCAAATCATCAATCTAAAAACCAAATTCATCTGTTATATTTTCAATTTTTAAGATATACTCTCGGGTTAATAGGAGATGTTGTAATAACTAATATATTTTTCTTATACACATGAATTATGTTGTGATTAAAGCTCACAAATATGAAACTCTACAATGAACCTGTTTACCGATTAAAAGTTCAATATGATGCATACAATGCTGATTGTATTCAAATTACTCAAATCAAACTGTAAACTAAAGCAATTACGTCGTAAAAATGCATATTGAACCGAATTACCTGACCAAACGACCTCCAGTTGCATCCAAACATGGTAGACCAGCACCCAATCCTTCAAAAACCACCACCCAAGCTACTATCATCGTCAATCGTCACTTGTACGGCAATCAGAGGTCATCTCCACCGTCGGTAGTCACCACCACCACTTCCATTCGTCTAAAAAACTAACATCCGCCATGGTTAAACTTTAGATCTGACCAAAACTACCGACTATAAATCGGAATGAATATTACAGATACCCAATCTTACCTTGTCGTGGATTTGCACCCGGTGTCTTCCATTGTCATGGTCGAAGTCAAGAACCACCACCGCAAGTCACCACAGTCGCTGATTTGTGGTTCCCAGCCAGTATTTTTGCTGTATGTTTTCGAATATTAACAAACCCCAAGTATAAAATCAATTATTAACAAACCCATTGATGAACTTCTAAAGGGAGGTTGCAGGCACGGTTATCTTTCCAATCTGATTTATAAGAGAAGAAGATTAGGGCATCCACTAAAGAAAAAGAAAACGCACAAAAGAGACTATCAGTGACCAGATTTCTTATAATCAGAGCATGAAACCCACCTGAAAATGTCATAAAACCACCTTGAAGATGCCAGAAACCCTAGATCTACAATCTACAAAATCGCCTGGAGAGAGAGAACGAAATTTCATTTGGATCTGGATTTGAGGGAGAGAGAGAAAACGAAAATGAAAAAAGGCAATTCAAATTTGAAATGATTCATTTGGATCTGGATTTGAGGGAGAGAGGGAACGGAAATGAAAAAAGGCATTTGAAATTTGAAATGAAAGTTAGGGTTTTTGGACATATCTTTTGACTTGCAGATAGAGAGACAATGGAGAAAGAAACATTTGTCTGCCCTTCATTAACACTGTGTTCTCGAGTTAAGTTAAGGAGATAAAAGAAAAGATTCTCTCATTTTCTTTTCTTTTCTCTCCGTTTCTTTCCAAATTGAAAAGATCAATTTTAGACAAAAAAATCTCTCATTTTCTCTTCTTTTCTCTCCTTTAATGAAACTCTGGAACACAATTAAGAATTATTTTCTTTCAAATCTTTTCTTTTCTATGAAACTCGGGAACATAGCGTAATTGTTCCTTGACCTCTTCTAACCAGCTTTAAAAAAATAATAAAAACGCAGCAAAATGACACGTGGAGTTTGAGAAACCAGGATATGCCATGTAGGAGAGAGAGCAAAGGGGTGGCTTGTGGTGTTAACACCTCAGCCATGATCCCTTTGATTTATTAGAATAGAGAGATATTAATAAACTATACATTTTTATTTATATAATTGTTTCTCTAGATTTTAGTTACTAGTAATAAAAACATATGTAATATAATGGCTTTAATATTTATACCACTTTTATAAATTCATTATACTTTAATGACTTTTTAGACCGAACGTAATGGGGCGTTTTTTGCCAGGAATCTCGCCCGAAATGCCGGAAAACGCCGGCACGTCCGCCCCCGTGGGCGTTTGATGGCGTTATTTTTCAAAAAAATGTCCTGCACGTTATTTAAAAAATGCCCTTGCATCCTTTCTCCATTTATGTTTGCCCAATAAGAATATTCCAAGTAATATTTTTTATTTTTTTAAATAATTGGGTAATCAATTGATGGGGCGTTATTGGGTATTATCCCACTACGCCCATTTGTGAAAGACACCCATAATGCCCCTTTGCTGACTGGGATGACACGTGTCGCACAATGCACATGGGTGGGGGCATTATTCATATATACCACTACACATGGTCTTATATTGACTTAGGAGTGGGGATCCTACGGAAAGTGTGTTTTTCCTAAAAAGTGTAAAAAGTCATAAAACACAATAATTTCAGGCATAAAACACACCTAAAACTCACAAATAATAGAATGAATATTACTAAAACACCATATTCAAACTCTAGTAGTCCATAAAAACTTCAAACGCACTATCGTAGAACTATGTATATAAAACACAAAATGCTAAACAACATAAAACACAACAATATTTTTCATTCCATAATCAGAGCCTTAACATCTAAAATACAACACAAAACCCACATACATGATGTTTTAGTAATCTTCATCATGTTATTTGTGGGTTTTTGGTGTGTTTTATAGTTGACATTATGGTGTTTTATGACTTTTTACACTTTTTAGAAAATTTAGACTTTCTGGCCAACTCCTAGCCTTAACTTAGATAAACTATACTTTTTTATTTATATAATTGTTTCTCTAGATTTAACTTTTTTTAATAATAAAAAAGACATAAGATCGAACGTAGTGGGTCGTTTTTTGCCCGGAATCTCACCCGAAAACGTCGGTACCTCCTCCCCCGTGGGCGTTTGATGGCGTTATTTTTCAAAAAAATGTCCTGCGCGTTATTTAAAAAACGCCCTTGCATCCTTTCTCCATTTATGTTTGCCCAATAAGAATTTTCCAAGTAATATTTTTTATTTTTTTAATAATTGGGTAATCAATTGATGGGGCATTATCCCACTACGCCCATATGTGAAGAACGCCCACAATGCCCCTTTGCTGATTGGGATGACATGTGTCGCACAACGCCCATGGATGAGAGACACTATTCATATAAACCACTACACATGGTCTAATGGTTACAGAATTTTAATATATTTATACTTTAATGACTTCATATATTTTTATAAAGCATACATTTATCTATATATCTATATATTTATCTAGGGGCTGCTAGATATATATCTATAAATCTATATCTATATATCTATATATATATAACTATATAATACATATTCTATGTACTCAAATGTAATTTCACCATAAAATTTTAAGACGGCAGATGAAGAAGAGTCATGCCTTCTTCCCTGTTCTTTCATCCAATTCTCCCAATTTTGCCCTCAATTCCATGTATACAAGTATGTGTTCCCTGCCATCGACGTTTCTTATCCTTCACCCATTTCAATTCAACATATTGAATGTTATAACTTATAAACAACCTTCTTGAACGGGAGAATCAACCATCGTTGCTTCAATTTCCCTCAACCCTAATCAACCAAAACGCCGCTGATGAACAACCGTCAGTTATGGCCTTTCAATTGAGGCGTGATTGAAACCAATTGAAGACGCGAATTGAATCCGCCCCTTCGCTTCCAGACCCCACCCCCTTTAAACTCAACATATTATCATTCAGGATGTGACACCTGCGACTTCAGTTGCTTATTATCAGGTTCGAACATCTCCTCTTTATTATCCGTTTCATAAATTTGGTAGATGCATATTGATCAAGTAGAGTAAGATACATAAATATGTCATCACATGGACAAGCAAATTGATAGAAAAGCACTAATTGGGAGTTATGTATGTGCCGAACAACCAGGTGAGTTTAGTTGGCATGCTGGTTCCCTTACTCCGGTTCATTATTCTCTTTTAGATTATTTACTTTTGCTTTGATAGAAGTTAATATCTCGGTTCTTGATTACGTGCTTCTGTTATCAGTAGGCTATTCTTAATAGACTTTTGGTGTGAAATCTCCTTAACCAAATATGCATGCCACCTATTTGATGAAAGTCCCCAATGAATAAATAGTCTCATATACCATTGTCGTGTTTCCATGGATGATCTTGTGTTGAAATATGAGTATTTATAATCCAATATATATATATATATGTGTGTGTGTGTGTGTCTATAAATATATATATATACACATACGAGGCAATGTCGTCAAGTTTAGGACTCACAGATGCATATTCTCTTTGATAAATTCATATTTGTATTGAATGTAGATCTTGGTTTTAAAAAGCGAGAGGCGCACAAAAGCGACGAGGTCTAAAATTGAAGCGCAAAGCGCAAAAGCGGTGGGCTTTTCGTACCCGAGGCGCAAGATGTTTATATAATTTTTTTATATATCCCATACGTATCCCATAGGTTTTTAGCTTCCTTTAACCAAAATATAGCTATAAGTAAGGCTTTTATACCATTTTAATTACCTGTACAAGTCAAAAAACCCAAGGTACAACATTTTTATGCAGTAAAACGCCTAAGTTACATGAGGCGCGCGCCTCAGGCCAAAAAGCCCACAAAAAAACATCAAAAAATGCGCCTTTTGGTCGCTTCCTGTAATTACACAAGGCGAGAAGCAAAAAAGCCACAGGCCCTGCGCCTTGTTGCCCCTTGCGCCTAGGCGCGCTTTTTAAAACCAAGATGTAGATTTTGTTCAAGGATATGAAGGCGAAGGCGATGGCAGTGGGTTGCATTGATACATCTGTTTTATCTTTTATTTGTTTGGTGGATTTGATGAATTAGTCATAGATTCCACACTCGAAGCTATTCATATTTTGGGTTATTGAACCGACTGACATCAAAGATGTGTTTTTCTCTTGGTTTCCCTAATTTTGATTACGGTTTATGATGCCATGAATTTATTGCATTGTCATTTTGGAATATCTGATTGATTGATAAATACGCTAAAGAGAAGGAGGATCTGGTTAGATCACTTGAAATATCTCGAGCTTTACAATCTTGATTTTGACGTCGTACTCTTAAACACGAAGCCAGACTATAATCTTGCAGTCTTGAGTCCACATACGACTTCTGGTTCAAGCATGGATGTTGACAACAAGATATTTCAGCGAGTGGCATGACACTTATTATTATATTGTTCTATATATATATATAATAAGCTAATGTAGTTTGACAATTTCTACATTTTTTGTTAACTATGGTTTCTTTCCGCTTATTGCTGTTAATTTTTTTGTAGGTAAGGGTTTCCAATGGTACATTACATGAGCCATCACCAAATATAACAGAAAGACATTGACCTGGAGGCATCCCCTCACCGGATTTATGTATTTCTATCTACACATAAGGTTTATGAGCTGCTTTCTAAGTCTAGCAAGGTCTAATATGATTATTGGTTTTTCAATAAAGGAATTTCATCATCATCATCATCCGCATCATGTGGCGATTCAGTATCATCATCAGCAGCATAATCATATGGTCATCAGCGACAGTTTAATGGTGGTGGCACAGGGTATCTGGATCAGAAGGATGTTTCGGTTTTGTAGCGGGCAGTTCATGGAGATTTGGAGGTGAAAGATGGGCTAACTGATGAATCTACTCAGAAGATTGTTAATCAGGCAGGGTTTTGGTTTATTTTCTATACGGTTTTATATGTTTTTGATATGTTTTTATTTTCCTGAATTTTACTGTATTGATACTTTAATTTTGTGCTGTTGTGTGTTGATGATAGAGATGTGAATTATGATTTAATTAATTAATTTTAGGATGGATGTTTGTTAGACTTAGGTCAAGTGTTTTTGGCTACTTTTTCTGTTAAGAAACTATTATCTCCAATTAATGGCCACCTTAATTCTAGGCTATAGAGCTACTATGTGTATGATTAATAGTCTCTTGGACCAGTATGGTTTGACTGATAGATTAGTAGGAAGTTGGTTATTGGTTATTCGGCCTGCACTGAATGGCATGTAGTGACTCAAACAGATGAGTAGGAACTAGGAAGTAGTTATTCTGTATGCATGTTTCGTGTTTATGGGATGAGACTATATGACTTTGTATCTATCATGTCACATGGGTATCCTTGCCATTTATAATTTGGAAAAAGGTTAGTTGTTATGCCAGTCAAATCTGTGCCGTTTTTTGCTTAGCTAAAAGATTGCATCCTTTTTCAGTTGATTTTTAAAACTTCAGATTCTTTTTTGAACTGGGTTACATTATGGGGATAGAAACATAGGTGTGTTGTTCTGGTGCCGAACAGGACATTAGGTATGTCAGAGATTCACGTGATGCCTTCTATAATGTCAAAATTTTTAAGGGATAGATGGGTTTTAGATTTGGAAGATACTGGGCGTGTGATAGTGATTGGAAATTTGAAATAAGTACCTAACTAATACTACTTGATTGCCCTTTTAAGGTATACACCATATTTTAATGGCCGGTTTCTAGAAATTTTCACGATTGCAAAGCACTGGGGTTAGCTCTTGCTCATGAGTCATGAATTAGTGTATGCCACATGCAATTTTAGTTAGTGAAACCAAATCTTTCTTGTTGACGATCTATTTTTAGAAATCGGCTAGCTTCCTAACAATTAGATTATTATAAAAAAAATCATTGCTTTCGCACGTTGAAGTAACTAGACTCTCCCATACTCTGATACACCTATGTTAATCAAATAAATAGATGCTGTTATGCTGTACTTTAGTCTTCACTATTGACGTTCTTTTTATTTTCAGTTTTTTTTTTGCTATGGTAGCTTTTGACTTATATTACTATTGTTTTTTCCAGTGCCAATATCTATGGTTGTAGCTTTCAAGAAGATCAAAGCTCTTGTTAGCAGTGATGCACAGCTTGCTAGCATACTTCGGAATTCCGGAAAGCTGGTGGTTTTTAAGAAAACATTTTTATAACGCCAATTTTTGTTTTTTAAACGGACCAACACTTCTAGACAAAGGTTTTAAATTAACAGAGATTGCGCTTTTTTGTTTTTTATAACAATTTCCGCTTCTTACGTTTAACGTAAACTAAAGACCCAACATTTTGTTGTGCCGGAATGTATATAGAACGTGACATCAAATCATTTAGGTGTCCCCCACAGTCGTTAAAAACTTACTTCGTCACAAAGTACAGGTGTCATTTTAAGGTTTGAATTATGTTCTCATCTCGTATTGTCACCCCGCTGCAACGCGCGGGTTCCCCACTAGTATTTATATAATTGTTTCTCTAGATTTCTCTTTTTCATTTTTTAATAATAAAAAAAACATAAATTTAATGGCTAAAATATTCTAAAAGACATTTTAAAACAATAAAAAGGTATTTTAAAGATATGTAAATGATAGACATAATGGTTACAGAATTTTGGTATATTTATACTTTAATGACTTCATATATTTTTATAAAGCATACATTTGTATTTATATAATTGTTTCTCTGGATTTAACTTGTTTATTTTTTTAATAATAAAAAAAGACATAAATTTAATGGCTAAAATATTCTAAAAGACATTTTTAAACAATAAAAAGGTATTTTAAAGATAAAAAGGATGATAAAAAGGTATTTTAGAATACCTAATATTAACCACCTTTTTCCACCGCCACCACCAACCTCGAACTTGTGGTCAATTGACTCCAAAGCTCCACAAGCAATTTGGAAACCAACAAACCACAAGGAAGCCAGTATTATCAAGTCACTAATAATTAAATACATAGTAATTTTCACACAAGACTATAGTGGTAGTTTAATTAAATATTTCTATACTTTATACTATTAAAAGAAAAAAAAATATTGTAATAGAAATATTTGTTTTTTACTCATACTTTAGTTTAAAAAAATGTTAGTATGTCATATACTTGATAGTTTTACATCTTAAGTAGCTCTCTCTTTAAACATGATTTGAAACTTTATAAAAAGGATATCTATACGACCTAGGACATGTCAATAGGATTTTATACTTACAAAAGTGGCGGAACTAAAACATTAACTCAGAAGTATCTAAAAAAAATCACTGTGCAATCATAAAATATTAAAAAAAAGATAATAAATAAATAAATAAAATAAAACAAATACCTAATAGATTTATCCTCTTCTTTTTTTCATAGCTTGAAATCGTTCCATCACATCTTCGTCTTTTACTTCACGTAAAAAATCCTTTTCGACCATACAAACCATAGCATTGTTAAAAAATTATGGGCCCATTCGATTGTGTAAATCCGTCTTGACAAGGTTCAATTTCAAAAAACATCTTGCAACCGGTAAAAACAAAGCTAGTTTAACTACTCGATAAACTGAAGGACAAGAACTATGCGTTCCCGTTTTAACCAGTGGCGGAGCTTGACCAAATGTTTCGAGGGGGCGTAAAGTGATGGGACCCAAAAATTTGTTTCCAATCGTTATGTTTCAAGTCGGGTCGGGTCGGGTGAGCTATTCGATTAAGGTCGGGTCAAATAATAATAGTTCCAAATAAAACTAAAAAATATCATTCATTCAAAGGAACCGTTCTTGCACATTGAAAAACTAAATATTGTATAACAAACAAAAGACCAATATATATATATATATATATATATACACACACACACATATAATGATACGAGATAAATGGAACCTGGACGAAGAATTACAACTCAGCTTGACGACCTTTAAGATTTTTGAATTCAGTTGTGATTTAGTTTATTGTGTGGTGGGTAATCTAGGGTTAAACAAATAAGAGTTAAAATATATTTACCAGACTACCCATCCTTTATATACAAAGTGTATAAATATTTAGGATATACAATTTAGAAAAATAATCGGGGGGCGATCCTATATAATTTTAAAACATTCGGACGAAAAATCGGAACTTATACACTTCTAAGCGAAACAATGGAGGTGGGCGGGTGCACCCCCGGGCACCAACTATCCTCCGCCACTGGTTTTAACCATAGCACGCGCAAGATCACTTATTTCATTCAAGTTTTCAAATTTATCATCATCGCTTATTGTGTGACGAAATGACTCAATATCCCCTGCTGGTAATTTGGATATCCCCTGCTGCCAAATTGGACGTGGACATTTGATATCCCTGCTGCTACTCTAATGTGCCGCCCATTCAATCTTCAACTGGGATATTATTTAGTTTCTAATTGGGCTTATTATTTAGTTTCTAATTGGGCTTATTATGTGACAACTGTCAAAAATTCAGGTATCCGTACAATTTAATTAACCATGATTAGTGCTTAATGACTGTGCTGAATTACAAATGACTGCTTCCTAATTAACCATGATTAGTGCTTAATGACTGGGATATTATTTAGTTTCTAATTGGGCTTATTATTTAGTGTGTAGGGAAGTAAGGACCACAAAACTGCTTTTCTGAGTGATAGTTTGAGTGCCGGAAAGTGCCTAAAACCCACATAAAGTGCTAAATTCAGCATTAATCAGCAAAAATCAGTTTTTTAACAAGCTAGTAACATGCAAAAATATGACTAAACGGTCCTGAATGCTTTCCTAAGTGTCGGGAATTAAAAGCGTCACAAAAGGTAACATAAAGAACACTAAATGGTATAATTTGACACTTTAACAAACCGGTATCTAACCGAACAACCGGACACTACCCGAAACACCAAAATCACACTAGAAGCATTGTTTTAATATTTCTGAGCTAGTTATGATACCCGAACACCCTAACACACTATATAACACCATATTAACTTAAACACTAGACACCACACTTGAAAATTAACTAGATTGCTTAACCATCATTAGAAACCAACCAATACCTGTCACACCCCAACCGATGGCGGAATCATCGGGGCATGGCACTGAGCGAAACAGATTGTCCAGAAGTTTCCACAACAACTATCATTACTATTTAGTTTAAATAATACGTCCCATACCGTATCCCAAATAATAAACAAGTTATTACAGAAAAGCATCTAGTCAAATATTCTGTTCCGACAACTCAGATTTAAATAAAAATATAAATGTTGTTCAAATGCTTCTAGAGACTCGATCTGCAAGATCTACAGACAACTATGCTCTAGACGCTTATTCCTAGCTCGCCTTCTGTCACACCCCGATTTCTACGTGTCTCACCGGTGGGCCCGGTGGGGGATTATCGTGACGTAGTTGGCAACAATATAGTCAAACCACATAATATATGAATGCATAGCGGAAGCATAAAGATAATTATATTTCAACCATTGTTTGCAATATCAAAGTATTACGAATAGTCGAAAATGTATCCACAGGGGATCAAATAAAAATATAAGTATTGTTCAACAGACGAAGGCATCTTAAGCTTGCGAGACTCTTTAAGATGCTAAGGAGCTATAGCCAGCCAATTACGTTTAGTACCTGCATTTAATCTTTTTGGGAAAATACGTCAGTTTACACTGGTAAATACATTCAACCGACACTTTTGTAAAATGTTTATTAAAATTGATTTGAATGCACGAGGCACAAACTCTTTCATAACTTAGGAGAATTATTTAAATATATAATCTTGTGAACGAATTACATGTTCCTTATGCGTTCAGTAGCCCGGATCAAGTGCGGGTTAAAGAACAATAGACACACCACAGCGATCTATTTATGCGCTGACGAGTGTACGCCTACACTCCGCGCTTAGGTCGTGGCCATTTCGTAAAATGATGCCAGGGATATCCGGGATATGGTCATTAACCCCCCAAAGGCTTTTAAGTAACAAGACTGTTTAAACGAGCCGATCAAATTTATTCAATTACCCACTCAAGCGGTGGAGAATTTGATGCCCGATCAAGCGGTATACTATATACCGTAACCCAAGCCCGTATAACGGAAAATAAGTTATAAGTATTTACCTTTGCAAGTATAAACCCTTAATCGAAATAAATTGCAGATAGCTTTTACTGGTCCTCTAATCTGGAACGAAGGTTTTAAAATAACCTATTAGAATCCTAACGGGTCTTTTAATTTAGCCGTAGCTTAGACCGGTCAGTTTCAAGGATAGATACGGTTTAATCGCGTGAAAGGCGAAAACCGTGAATGAAATGTGATTTTGACCCAACAAGTTTGAAGACTTGTTTTATATGGGTATAATAATCACACTCTGGATTTTTGGGGTCAAAACAATATGGTTTGACCCGTTTCGGCTAGTTTATGTAAACTAGTTACATAAGCCGAACCGTGCGCGCAAAAGGCACAACGGGTAACCGTAAGAGTCCTACACTGTTTTCCTAAGTCAATATGCTTTAAAGAGGTTGTGGTATCAGTAGGATACCTTCCATAATGCCCGAAACGAGTTTAAGTTCATATTATGCCCCGTAGGGGTATTTCGGTCTTTTTAAAGATTATAAAAGAGGTTTCTGAGTTCTACAGGAAATCTGAGTTTCTCGAACAGTTTATAAAGTCTAAAATACTTTATTTATTATTTAAAATCAGTAGAAACTGGAATCGGGTCAAAAGACCTTGTAGAACTCAAGTTATGGCCGAAAAGGGTATGTTCGGTATTTACCGAACCGTTGCCATAACCGCAGGTTATGAGCAGGTTAAAAATAATTAAAAATCTTTAAAAATCCCAAAATATTATTTTACATCAGTGAGTAAAAGGTTTGGTGTCGAAATCCGGGTTTAGATAGGCGTTATGCTAATTGCGCTATTAAATTACTAAAATTTCCGTAATTTGCGCCATTTAGCATAACTCCTATTCCGGACCTCGGATTGACATGAAATTTTAGGGACATGCTTAGAAATCAGTAACTAAGGTTATGGTTCTTTCACATGTCCGAAATTCTCGTTTTAATTTAAAAAGGGCGTTACGGTCAACTTTTAAGCATTTAACGGAAATGTGTAAAAGACTCGGACAAACAACGAACCGGTCACAGAGGGTTATACCATCATGTAACCTGGTCCTAAGAGAGTCCTAAGGCATATCTAAATCAAACTTTAACGGGTCAGAACTGAAGTCAAAGCAAAAGTCAAAGCTTTTGCGACTTTCGGCTCCGAACCGGGTCAAAACAGTAAATGGTCGGATCAAACAAGCTTAGACTAGTTAATATACTTATTATCATGTTTTATGAGTGTTTAAACAGGTTACATATCATCTACATTACTGATTATGCAAGAAATCGCAAAATAGCATTTCTGTTGACTTTTTCTAAGCACGTTTGACTCGACATTTGGACTAGTTAAAGTGGGAATCAGAGGGTGCCCTTTTAGGGGTTTAAAACTCACATGATTACCAACATATAACTATCTTTGATTCGACAAACCACTAGACCATTTGTGATTTATTGCAAAGTCAATCGTTAATTACGACGGATTGACTTTTAAGCTAAACTAAGCAAAAACAAAGCCACAAAACGGTAGACACACTCACAGAAGCTTGGTGCACGACTAGGGATGATAGAAGAATGGTTTAGAGCTCCAGAAGTGAACTAGAATGCAGGTTTTGAGGTGTGTTTCAATTGTGCACAATGTATGTCCTTTTATAGTGAAATTTTGAGCTCAAGATCATTACAACTCACCCTACAAGGGTTCATGGATGATCAGCAGGTGGCCCTAGGTGCTAGGGGGCAAGTAGAGGGCGCCCATACTTCAATTAATGCTCAAATGATCGTTCACAAGCTCAAACATTGAATCTGTCCAAAGTTTCTGCATCTGGGACTCGTACGCGGCCCGCATTAGGATTCAACAACTCGGACGCGGGCCGTGATGTGCGTGAAGTGTGTTATATTTTTGATGTATATTTAAGCCCCTTTTACACTTTTAGCCAAGTTTTAAATTTATAAAACACGATATTTACTAACACTAAACACACATATGGGCAAGTGCACCCATCGTGGACGTAGTATAGTGTTGGTAAGATACCGAGGTCATCCAAGGACACAAGAGCTTTTAATACCGGTTTATCCTCAACGTCTAACCAAATCAAAAAGTGAGAAAAATGTTTTTAACTAAGAAAATAAAAACTAACTAAATGCTGAAAAATAAAATAAAATAAAAACAGATAGACAAGATGAATCACTTGGATCCGACACGTGTATTAGTATAACCTTTGATTATTTTCGCACTTTTGCACTTGTTTAAGAGATTATCTTAGTTTAGTAGTAGGCCCCTCTTTTGAAGGCGACGTTACCCTCAACCCAGTAGTTTGAGTCAGCAAGGATACAATCCTAAAGGGTCGGATTATTGAAAGATAATGAATTAAGTTATTAATGCAAATTGTGGTAGGCCCCGCTTTCGGCGGTGACGTTACCCTCGGCTAAGTAGTCTGAGTCAGCAGGGATACAGTCCTAAATAGCCGGGTTATAGTATTAATAGTAGTTAACTTATGAGGGGGTCAAAGAGTTTGGATCCCCGCCATCCAATACCTATGGGCATTGAAGGAGATCCTACTAAATTTGACCCAGGTCCCAAGCAGGACCTCTAAACGCTGAACAAGGGCAAGACCTTTACCAAACCATTCCCTTAACCCCCGACCAGGTAGCCAACATACCTCCATATAGACCGTGGAGATATGAATGGTGAAAATCTTTTATTTTATATAGACAGTAAAATAATGCCAAGACACCACGGACAAACGATAAGGAAAGATCACCTTCAACATAAGCAACTAGTTATTAAAGTCATTAATACAAAACCAAATAAAAAGTGCAAAAGATTAAAAATAAAAAGTATTATACTAAACACTTGTCTTCACCAAGTGATGTAAGAGACTTAGGCAAACATGGCCTTGATTGTCAAGAACTCTTACGATCAATCTTGGATCCCGAGACGACTCACACACTCTACGATGGACAATGGATGATGGTGGTGGATGATGGTGTTATGGTGGTGGTGGGTGGTGGATGAAGTGTGAGAGAGGTGGTGTGCCAAGGGATGAGATGGAATGAAACCAAGCACTCCTATTTATAGGCTGAACAGAAGGCTGGGCACGGCCCGGTGTCGCTGGACACGCCCCCGTGCCCGTCTGACACTCTCTCTCCTCATTAATTGTAATTCACAATTACAATTAATGTGCCTGCTGTACTTTCACCACGCCCCCGTGCCCGTTGGACACGGCCCCGTGGTGGGCAATGGAAGCTTCTATAAGTTTGTCTTTTATGCTGCTTCTTGGGCACGGCCCCGTGCTGGCTGAGCACGGGGCGTGTTCAGACTTCTGCTTTCTCTTCATTGCCTTGGAGGATGCCGTTGAGGGTCCGGGCAGTCAACTTTTATTCCTTTTCTTGTATTTATGCTAGAATTAGTTGTCTTTTTTGCTTCTTTTGTGAATTTGAGCTCATTTCATCCTGAAAATACAAAAGAAAGACAAAAACACTCTTTTTCCAACATTAGTACTTAAAAAGGGTTAGTTTTATGCCTTAATTGATGTGATTTATATGTTGTATTTTACACACATCAAATACCCCCACACTTGAACTTTTGCTTGTCCTCAAGCAAAACTCTTTAAATGTGGCTTACACTCCCAAATGGAATACGTAGAAGAGAAAGTTTTTGGCTTGTCATAGAGTGTCGGGAATCCAAGATCTTTGTAAGTTTTATTTTTATTTATTTACAATCCTATTCGTTATGATTTATTTAGAACGTTTCACAAGATAAATTACTTATTCGGGCATAGCATGCCTTATTAAAATTCCATTTATATACAAGTTCACATACCTCACGGGAGATCACTCAACACTCGGCCGAAGGTGTAATTTTTTTTTAGTGAATCACTCGAGAGCGGCATGGAACTTACGCCTTCCATAGGCTTGCCAAGCAATCAATCCTCCTCCTTTTTAACTTTTTACCTTTGTAAATATCAAGAGGACTTTTTGGGTGAAGGGTTAGGCTTGGGTTAAAGGTGGGTGGTTGGGTTAGTGGTTAGTAAAAGGGCGAAAATCGTAAAAAGCGTCGGTTTTCGTGACACACCTTGTTTTTAGTGACTTTTTATTTTGAAGTATTTCTCCAAACAAGCTTTTATATAGCTTTTGTTTGTTCTTGACTTCATCATATATATATATTTTTTTTAATAAGTCACATAAAATAGCGAGCTTACGAAAAACCGAGCTTGTTACTAAAATAAAGGGTGAAAAATAAAAAAGGGTTTTTTGGTGGGTAAAATGGGTTTTAGGGTAATGAAATGAAAGGTTTAGGCTCAAAGGGGCTAACTAGGGGGATTTTGGGTAGGTGGTAAAAAAAATGAAAAATAATGGTGTAGAAAGAAAAATATGGTTAGTCCTAATGCCTCCATCACTTACTTACTTGGATTTAAGTTGGTAAGGACCGGGAATGTATCGTCGTGGCAAGTTCTAGAGTTGTAAGAACCAAGCGGGTATTCACACAAGAAACGAAAAATGAGCATTTAGTCTTAAAGATGTATATTTGTATGCTCAATAAAGGCTCAAAACTCACTTTTGTGGGAATGGGTTTTTAATGCGATCAAGTATATATAATCGAATTTTTAACTAGACTTGTTATGCCGTTTCGTAATTTTCTTATGTTGGTTCTTTGTTATCACGACGCTATCGGTTGTAAATTTGTAAAAATATAACCTTTTTAGAACTTGTTATTCCCAAATTAAACCAAGACAAGTAAAAAAACGAAAAGTTTTTTGAAAAAAATTTGGGGTGTTTAGCGGTTCCAATAGAGTTTTGTGTAAGGCTTGTATTTAGGATTTGCAAAATTCAAGGTTTTAGCATCCCCCCACACTTAAATTACACATTGTCCTCAATGTGTCCCAAAAATAAGGTTTTTGGTTGATTAGAATGTGTAAAAGTGGGTTAAAAAGCAAAGATTTATGTTACTGGCATCCTGGACACGGCCCCGTGGTGACCGGGCACGGCCCCGTGGTCAGGTGCCAGTAACAGAAATTAAAGAAATAAGACAGAAGCCTGGACACGGGGGCGTGTCCGCTGAACACGGCCCGTGTCCAGTTACCTAAACTGGGCGTTTTTCTGCAGGTGGTTTAGCACGGGGCCGTGTTGGTTGGGCGCGGCCCGTGTTGAGCCTTCTGTGATGGAGATTTGTGTCGGGTTGCTCTGTTCTTTGTGCATGGGGCCATTTTTCTCGTTCCCTTTTTCATCCCTTACCACCATGAGTGTGTTTTATTCACTAATAACCATCAATCTTAGAAACCATCATATCATTGCAAACATAGAGAATTACATATAGTTAGCTAAATAACCAGGGGATACATGAGGTTATCATAAAGGTTCTACTTATTTAGGAAAATTTCGGAAATAGCTTCCCGATGTAGTAACACCCTTTAGCCGACGGCTCCTCGGTTGTTGTTCAAAGCCACTCTTCTATCTCCCTTGGGAGGTAGAAGGTAGCTTCATTCTCTTCAGTGGCTTGAGGAGGAACGCTCACCGGGACTCCTTGCACCACCCTTTGTTGAGGCATTTGGTGCATGGCGTGCCATTCGGCCGGAATGATGACCTCGGGCACTACATTCCACGCTCTTTGGGTTATCACGGGAACCAAAGGCGGGGAAGCGAGAAGGTTTAACCTCTGGTGCAGGAGGTTTACTTCTCGAAGACAGCCCTCCAATCCTACCGTCAGATGATTAATACGGTCCACTAATGCTTCTTCTACTCCCGTCATTTCGTCTATGGCTTCCCTCAAGGCGTAAACGTAGTTTACTAGGGAATCTTCTGTTGTGGACGACCTTCTTCCATTTCGGTTATTTCGTGAAGATGATCCGCTATTCCTGCTGGCCATTTTCTCTGAAAGAAACCGAAGATAACTAAACTTTTGCAGAACAGTACCTCGAACACGGCCCCGTGCTCACTGAGCACGGCCCCGTGTTCAGTTGTCTGCAGGATTTTTGTCTAACGATTCTTGGGTTTTAAATTATTTTAACATCTTTTAACTGTGGTTTAAG